>NC_048577.1:36659966-36934966 GCF_013265735.2 Oncorhynchus mykiss | reverse complement strand
ACTCCCAAACACAACGCACTTTAATGGTTGCGCTTCTTTTTGAGGCATAAATGAACTTAACAGATCTAAGGACGGGAACCAATGAAAATAGTTGGGCAGGCAGGCAGGCAGGTAGGCAGGCAGGCAGGCACTGTGTATGGTAATATTGGTAGAGATCCTCCCTCTGTCTCTCCTGCTTATCCATGTCATCCTCATGAGAGAGGAAGAGTAGTCTGTTGAATACCTCACGTGTCTGATCTGTGGCACTCCCCTTCACCCTACTGTATGTGGGATCTTAATTTGAGCCTGTTTTCCACAACAGGAAAATAATCCTGCAGCAACAAGACATTTGAATTATTATGCGGATTATATAATTCATGGACAGTTTTTGTAGGGGTTGATATGTTTATGTTTTTTTGTTTGGGCAAATCACGTCTTACATTTTAAAGTGGAAATTACAAACGTAAGAAGCCTTTTTAAACCTTGAATACACTACAAGTTTGCATTTCCTGCTGTGCAGGGAAATTATCAACAACAAAAGAATGATCCAATTAAGATCCTAGATCTGTATCTTCCTCCTCTTCTTCCTCATCCCTCCCCCTCCTCCTAATCTGGTTGAACCCAGCTCCAGGGATGAAACATGCACACAGATGTTTTATTTATGTTGGAGAATCCATCTCTCTCCCTCTCTCTCTCTCTTCCCCCTGTGTCTGTCTTTCTGTGTGTGTGACTGAGTGTGAAATAAATGCTAAACAGTACCTCTGAGGAGTCCCCTCCCCTGTAGGGTGTCCGGTACAGGTGTCAGAGTACAGCATCGCCCCCTCCCTCCCCACCCCTCCCTATCCACCCTTTCTTCCTCTCCCTCTGTCATACTGTGATGACAGCTTCCTCTCTTCCTCTGACTCTTCTCGACTGAGACTCATCTGAACTGGCCTCCTGGCCTGCTACTCTGCTCCAGTCTCAAGCGCTTTACTGTTGTTTCCACTGGGAGTCACAACTGACTAGTATGCTCTTCTATCATTGTTGCCATTCTTAGTAGCAGCTGTACTAGTTGTATTCGTTTTAGTGTTGGTATTTGTTCCAAAGCCACAATCATTGCTATTCCCATACAGTAATTACAATGATACTCAGTGGGCCTAAGGAACAGTAATCTGATAGCAGATGCTGTTGTTGTGCCACTGGGCACCTGGTGCCTCCAACCCACTGGTAATCATAGGGCTCGGGTGCAGGAGATTTCTCCTCTTAGATATGCCTCCTCTTCTTCCCATTTGAACCCTTTGACATGCCTAGCACAGCTCCACGGTGGCCTCAAGTTCACAATGTAACCCTCTGGTCACCTCCAAAACACCTTTTTGGACACTTCCATCGGCATCCTACCAACCCTTAGCCACTTGCAAACAAACTCCAGCACACTTGCCAGCACCTCCCTTCTCCCCTCTGTCAGCCTGCCCTAGAGAGCAATCTCCCTCGCTCCCGGACCCTCCCTCTCTCTGTCCGTCCATCAGTCACACCAGTCAGTCCGTTCCGCTCTGAGGGTGTTCTGTACTCTCCTATTCATTTGTTTGTTTGACAGAGAGAGAGAGACAGACAGATAGAGAGAGAGAGAGAGAGATAGAGATAGAGAGAGAGAAATAGAGAGAGAGAGATAGATAGAGAGGGAGAGAGAGAGAGAGAGAGAGAGAGATGGCGAGAGAGGAAAAAAAGAGGAGAGCGCTAGCCGCTTCTCGTCATGCTGTTTTCATCTCCATTGGCTGTCAGTCATCACCTGGGCGGGAACACTCCACTGCAGGTTGGCAGAGCTGGCAGACCTGCCCCTAATTGACGCTAGTCGCTTGGAAGAGAGGAGGAAGAAGAGGGGGAGAAGGAGGCAGCTTTAATGAATCATATTGGTGTTGTTCCTCCTGTCAGTCATCCCCTATCAGTTGTCAAAAGTGAGAATAAAACTTTACTGTATAGTTTCGAGTAAACTGAGCATCATGTAGGTTCTATGCTTCTATAGTGTGATGATGTGCAGTACATTTCATATCGACTGGGTTATGTCCAATGATATTCCCAATGAAAACAAATCCAGCACATACTGTAGTAGAATAGGGCTTGTGATGCACAACAATACGTGTACCCAAAGAGAATACGAGGAACACACACACACACCCATCAGTCCAGAGAAGTAACCGTTTGTGGCAGTTTAAAACACACACACACCAATCGAACCAGCAGTGTGACTTCTCCCTGCCCCCTGCCTGGGACTGATTGGACAGTAAAGGGCAACATTAAAAGACAGTCACACCTAGACATGTATTGATCACCTCTGTCTGCATGCTGGAGAGAGACAGAAGAGAAACTCCACATAAAGACTCGCTCAACAGACTGTGTTTGTGTTTGCCAGTTAACAGTATGTGTGTTTGTAGCAGTTTGGTGCAGTTTGTTGATGTGTATAGCTGTGCGTAGGTAGCTAATGTATATAAATGGATTTCACCCGTTAGAAGTTTCGGGATTTGACTATGTGTTCATCCAAATGCAACAGTGTGCTTGCATTCTTCTCTCTGATAGCTAGTTGTATTAGGCTGACACGGTATGAGGAAGCCTGCACTAAAAGGACTCCAGTCATTCGTCATGTAAAAGCTGGTTCAACTGTCATGGAGAATTACTATCCATCTCAATGCATGGCAGAGCTCAATCTCCCAGGTGACACATTTCTCAGTATTCCAGACATCTTCCCCCTCCCGCCTCATGTCTCCTGCCCTCCCTGTCGCACAGTCCCACTGTGCCCACCTCTTCCGCCACCCCCGCCACTTCTGCCCACTACACCCCCCTGTCTCTGACAGCATGCCACCATACAGATCCTGCATGTTAATTAATGCCCGCCTGCACCGTCCTCCTCCTCGTCCCTGGTCCCGTGTGTGCTGCTCTACCCTACATACACAATCATTCATGCACACACACTCTGAGGCCAGCCAGTTATCAGCGGCCCAGCAGCGGAGTGGAGGGCTACAGAGGATGTAATTTCACTGGAGTGGAATGTGACAGCTTGACCTTCTCCTCTCTCCAGGGCCCAATCCTCATCACCATAGAGATACCTGGCTCCGCCGGGCTCCGCCGGGCACCGCGCTACACCCATATAGCCATATTATTATCAACACCATTACCATCACTTCCATACCGCCCCTCCGATATCAAACAATCGCGGTTGGAACTCATTTGCCCATCATAGTCAAGAGGAGCCCAAACACAACTCCACCATGGTCACCTCTCTAGGTGTCACAGAGAACCATAATGCCCTGTGGAGTTTCATCGTGCCTGGGTTAGACTAACTCGACTCTGTCCCGGGTGAGGCTTGTTGTGGATGTTGTCGCGTCTAGTGGTTGGTCTTACACAATCTGACGCCTGTTTCTGGCTGCTTGTGTAGAGTAGTCGATATGCCTTGACTCACATTCTGACTGAACAGCACTCCTCTGCGAAGAAGACACTGATCTTACTAGCAGTTCATTTCATAATGCTCTCTATATCATGCTGAAGGGCATTGGGCTGTGTCATGGCTTCGGAATCTAAAGCAGAGAGCTAGCCTCTCTCATTAGCCCTGGCTCTCTCGTGCCTGTGTGGGCTATATGGTTGGCACAGTGGTTGGCTTGTGGTTGGCAGGGCTAGTCGGCTGGTACAGCTGCCCTTCATACCCACAGTCTGCCATGAGAACTGGGGGTCCATGGCTACTGTGGTTTATACACTACACTCAAGGCTCTTCTCTAGCACCAGAGTCTGTGGAGGAAATGCACTTGATTCCAAACTCCTCCTGTGGCTTCTGACGTTCTGTGTGTATCCCGTATAGTCTATCTGCTCCTAGCACACTTCACCATCACCCTCTCTCAGTTCACACCAATAACATCTTCAACTCAGCGCCAGTCTGCCTGCCCGCCTCACACCACCACAAGAGTACAGAGAGAAGGAGGGAGATAGAAAAAAGAGGGGGAAGAGCAACAAGATAGAGGTAGAGAGAGGGAAGTCAGTGATTAGATGGAGACACCGATTGGGGGAGAGAGAGAGCAGAACGAGGAAAGATGGAAGGAGGGAGATGAGCAGAGAGGGAGAGATGGAGGAAGGGGTAGAGGGAAAGCGAGGGAGCGATTTAATGGTGTAATTAAGTTCCTGATAGCACTCTGGGAGATGTGCTTTGGCCAGGCTCCAGTAGAGCTTAGCACTACACCAAGGCTCTTCAGCCTGCTCTCCTCTCCTGCCTTTAGAGGAACACACACACACACACACACACACACACACATGAAGTTTAAACACACTCACACCGCACAAACACACAGACACATGGTTTCTAGCTCACTCTGTCACACACAAACACACAAACTCAGTCCATGTACAGTTGAACACACAGAGAGACACACGCACTCAGCGCTGGCAGGCTACACAACATTGCGCTAAGGCAAAAGAAGAAAGACACAAAGGAGAGAGAGAAGCGACGGATGAATATGAGCAACTGTCACTCAGATCAGGCACACTCACAGCTGCAGTGACATACACACATTACACACACACTGCTGCAATGACATACACATACACACACATTACACACACACTGCTGCAATGACATACACATACACACATTACACACACACTGGCATGCTCTTTTTTATACAAGCACACATACACATTGCATATCATTCACTCCTTCTAAAACCTCACAGAAATACCCCCCTTACACACACACACACACACACACACACACACACACACACACACACACACACACACACACACACACACACACACACACACACACACAGAGCAGCCAGTTTCCCTCAAAGCGTATCTTTAATAGCTTTAAAAGTCCTCTGCTGCCTCTCTCTCTTTGTACAGTCAGTCAGTCAGTCTAGTTTTATACTAGCTGCTGCTGGCTGGCTGGCAGCAGAATCACTCCTCACTTATCTGTGTGTGTGTGTGTGTGTGTGTGTGTGTGTGTGTGTGTCCATCTCCCTCTTCTCTCTTTCTCACTCTCTTTCTCTCGTGCTCTCTCTCTCTTTCTCTTCCTCTCTCCTCCTCTCTCTATCTCTCCATTTTTCTCTGTAACCAAGCAGGGCCTTGTCACTATGCTGCTGGGTGACAATACTCAAATTCCATTAGGGTGACCTTTGTCCATCAATTTAAGGGTCAGGGTTCAACCCAGGTACCCATGAAGTGTTGGACTACACAGGGGTGGAGTAGTCAACCTATTCCAAATAGTGCTCCCTTATTGTATTTTTCACTGTTTAGCCACTCAAATGGGATGTCTGGTGTGGCTGTAAATGTGTGATTGATGCATATCAATTATCACCTTGACCTGGCTCCTCCCTCCATCTGGGAGAGTGACATTACTCTTGTAGCCGTTATCACGGAACCACTATCTAAGAGACAATATGCGCTATGAGGACTGTTAAAATAACACCAGCTTATTTTCCCATCCGCTCAGGTTTAACGTCGTCCAGCTGAGCAAGAAATAGAGAGCGAGAGCGAGAGAGAGAGAGAGAGGGGGGGGGGGTGGGAGAGAGAAGCAACCCCTCATCTCTCCATTCCCCTTCCCTCGCCTCCTTCGGGCCACGCAGAGCAGCAGATCAATATGGGGTTTAATTGAGGAGCATGTGTATTATTCTTCTGAGTTGTAGTAGTTGGGATCTGTTGGGATTTGTCCCCGAGGAAGAAAAGGATTGCAAAGAGAGAGCGACAGAGACTCGGAAATAGGACAGAATATATAGCAGTCGCTTCTTTTAGTTGTGTTTGTTTAAACTCCCGGAGCGGAGCATATGAATCTTGTGCGTCGTTGCATGCACTTATTTTCTGGGGATACCGCGTAATATTTACGCGCTGTGAAACACCGAGCTGGAGCGAAGTCTATTCGGTCCTGGACGCACGATGCTGATCGGTACGTCTGGAGCTTTTTACCTTGTATTCAGAAACCGCGCTGATGTGGTTTCGAGGGTCCGCTGTCCGTTCTTTCATTTCTGGAGACGTGTAGCACACGGTCGGGCGCCTAGAACACATGACTCAAGCACTGGTCGGTTTAGCCCTTTTAAACGTATGTGAATTTTATATCAAATGTGACAACGTTTTATAGAAATATAGCTTTGTAAGTTGTACGCCAAGACCAGTGCGCAGTTGAATTCTCAAATATGAATGAGGGACAGTCACATTCAGACGCAGATTAATGTGCAGTGTTGGGTGGTAATTGTAGCCTACGGCATTTCTTTGTTTATTTATTCTTCTGAAATACACAAGTGGAATATTTGTCTTGCCAGACCATTGGAAGTGTAGGATACCGCAGCTACCCGAAGATTACGCACAATGATCCCGTAAAATCTCCTTCAAGTTCGGAGTTGTGGATCATCAGTGACGTTAAGCCTGCAAATATGTATTCCTTCTATTAACAGTTAAAATGTAAGTTTTCTTTAATAAGATATTACATGCTGTCGAAAGTAGGCTACCGGTCATTTTTGGGACAAAATCTTAGGATTTTGGAATGATGAGATATTTATATTTGAACATTTCTCATGTGATTTATCTTCAAGGACGAATCCAGTGTATGCCAAACTTTGTATTCAACAAATATGAATGTATCTGCTGTTTTGATGTTGAGCTTGATTTGATCTCTCCTCAACTTGACGGGGGCGTAGGCTATCGGTGTCAGACCTGTGAAAACTTGAATTAAATATTTACAGAAACCGCTCCTCTAATGCATTTGAAAAGCCTCGCGGCTCCTTGTTGGTTAACTATAATAACGTCATTATTCATGTTAGACCTTAGAAACGAAATATGAAAGTGAATGATTGCCTTGTTAAAACGCGGTCCTCTCCGGGATTCTGCTTCTTCAATGATGGGGGGAAGGGGGGTCTCGACGAATCATGATTCACAATAGACTTTCTGTGGTATAGGCTATTGCAATAGGTTAATCAATTTCATTTATATTGTCAATAGTAATTCATGGACATCTTACGTTTTGTAATTTAAGATATAGATTTAGTACATATCTATCGATTGTCTGCATAGGATTGAGGATTTTTCCTTTGAGAAAGACAGAGGCTACTCAATAGACAGGAATTTATTGATCAACACACACTGGTCAATTTGCATTATGGGTTATATCACACCATTAAGCAAAATCACTAAATACTATTATAGATCAGCCATGGCCTGCCCTCTATACATAGGAGCCACCTGCCCTCTATACATAGGAGCCACCTGCCCTCTATACATAGGAGCCACCTGCCCTCTATACATAGGAGCCACCTGCCCTCTATACATAGGAGCCACCTGCCCTCTATACATAGGAGCCACCTGCCCTCTATACATAGGAGCCACCTGCCCTCTATACATAGGAGCCACCTGCCCTCTATACATAGGAGCCACCTGTCCTCTATACATAGGAGCCACATGTCCTCTATACATAGGAGCCACCTGCCCTCTATACATAGGAGCCACCTGCCCTCTATACATAAGAGCCACCTGTCCTCTATACATAGGAACCACCTGCCCTCTATACATAAGAGCCACCTGCCCTCTATACATAAGAGCCACCTGTCCTCTATACATAGGAGCCACCTGCCCTCTATACATAAGAGCCACCTGCCCTCTATACATAAGAGCCACCTGCCCTCTATACACAGGAGCCTATTGTATAGGCCTATTTTCTAGCAGTACTTTTTTATTTATTTTCCCTGATAGGCCAAGGTTACAGGAACCTTGCAGCAACCTTGACTGGTTGTCTTACTGCTCTCCTCTGGATCTCATCACAGTTGCCTCTGAGAAACTGAAACAAGATGTATGACCCTATCAGTCCACTCTGAAATGGAGGACTTTGCCGTTTTCTCTATACATGATCCTGCAACCCATGACAACGTCGAGGCAGTCTGTGTATTGGTAGTGTGGTTGAGAGGGGTGTGAGAGAGAAGACAGACATATGTACTGCATGGCCGAGACTACACTAACCTAACACTGCTCTGCTGCCATTTTACTCCGCTGCCAGAGTCACTACTGGAATGGATGTGTCCTATATGACATCTGTCTCTGCATATATCAGGCATGGAGCCCATCTTTCCAACTTAGAGAGAGAGGGAGACAGAGAGAGAGAGCAAGAGAGAGACACACGCACACACACACACACACACACAGACACTGACACACACACACAGACACTGACACACACACACACACACTGACACACACACACACACACTGACACACACACACAGAGACACAGGGCCCCCTCCAGGGATGATGGATAAGCCTTTAACTGAGATTGCGGGGTGCTCTCAGATCCCAGAGCTAGCTCTTAAAATGGCTTCGGTAAAAAACACTGATGAGTCGTGCAAATGGTTTCCATTAGCATTTCTCCAGGTCTTTATTCCTGTTCGTAATGTCTTTCTGGCAGGCCTACAGGGGAGAAAGATGCATGTGGAGCACAAAGCTGCCAATGAGATGTATGGTGGAGTATTTAGGAGGTCTATTTTACTGTTCTGTTCTCACCTAGACCCTCACCACTAGCATCGGTCAAGCCATAAATTGAAATCACCCCACCCATCAGACTGTGGTGCATAAAAACGCAGTCACTTTTCAGACACAGTTTGGTGGGGGACAGCGGGATCTCACACACACACACACACACACACACAGTTCCTTGTGGATACACTGACTGTCCAATGACATCACCATGGTCTTGTGTGAGTGGGGAAAGGTTTGTGGTCTGACTGGGGGGGGGGAGACCTTGCCTCTAACAACTGACCCTCACTCCACCCCTTACCTGTTCTCCCACCTTACCCCCAGGCTGCAGAAGGCCTGATTATAGCCCTGCCTGTCTGTGCCTTTGGGAGGAGACTCTTTCCTTTCTTCTCCTCGGCTGCTCTTATCTGTGGGATCAGGGAAACGGGAGGGAGCTGAAAGGACAGGCTTAATCTGTGGTAAACAGGGGCCCAGACCTGGGCTAGGCTAGGGGTAATTACAGGGGGGTAGGGTTACCCTCTGGATGGATGGGTGGGTGAATGGGTGGGTGGGTGGGTGAGTAGGAAGGTATAAATGCTTACTTACAAACCCTTAACCAACAATGCAGTTTTAAGAAAATACCAACAAAAAAGTAAGAGATAAGAATAAAAATAATTAAAGAGCAGCAGTAAATAACAATAGCAGGGCTATATACAGGGGGTACCGGTACAGAGTCAATGTGCGGGGGCACCGGTGTCGAGGTGCCCCCGCACAAATCCATGTCATTTTCAGTGTTATTGTAATCCACAGTATACACATTTTACATTTACGTTTGAGTCATTTAGCAGACACTCTTATCCAGAATGACTTACAGTTAGTGCATTCATAAGTGAATTTAAAAGCCTTGTGCTTTACACAGTCATGGCTATAGACAGTGATACGATCTATGGACACTTCCAGGCATGGGCTACTTGTGTTCCATAGTCCAGTCCATTCTGTTCTGTTCCCAGGCAGGCGGTGTGGAAGGCCAGTCTGTCTGTAGCGTTGGGTAATTGCATGGTTGTTTGATGTCCCCAGGTGTTCATGGTGTAAATCAGTGGAGCTAATTAAAAAGGCTGTGTTGTTGGACTGAAGAAAAATAAGAGTTTGTCTGAATGCCATAGTTCACTTCTCACCAACTGCCCTCTCCGAGCTCTCACATCGTCATACTCCACATACTAACATCACAGGGTATGTATGTGACGTGGTATTTGTGGCATGTATGGCTGTGTGTCTATGTCTTTGAGACTGTGTGTGTGTGTGTGTGTGTGTGCGTGCGTGCGTGCGTGTAGTAAGGCAGCCATGGACATTTAGTTTGCTGCTCCTGGACAGGTACAGAGGCAGAGACGGGCTTGATGGATGGATTTCCTGGACCTCCCATCTCCTCCTCCATCCCTCATGGTTGCCTTGGCAGTGGTAGCTCTCCTGCTCTTTGTGACTTAACCCAGCTCCACCTGCATTGTAGGGCCAGCACACTATGCACACAGAGAGACAAAATATACAGGAAACATCCTACCTCACCCCCTATGCTATTCCACCTCCTGATCTCCCAACCCTCCTACACACACACACACACACACACACACACACACACACACACACACACACACACACATTATGTCCTTCTATCCTCTTGGGGACATTTCCTTTCAAAATGATATTTTCCCTAACCCTTACCATAATCCTAACCTTAACCCTAATTCTAAACCTATGTCTTACCCTAACCCTAATTCGAACCCTAACACTAATTGTAACCCTAACCCTAAACCTAACCCCCAAGCTTAAAATAGCCTTTGTCCTCATGGGGATGTGGGAAATGTCGCCACGAGGGAGAATTTTCCTTGATTTACTATCCTTATTGGGACATTTGGGGATTTTAGGTCCCCACAAGGATAGAAGAACCAACCAAGGCATACATAAGCACACACACACACACTTTATCTGTTTCTCTCACACACACACACACATAAACCTGGCTATCCTACCTCCCTCACCCCAGGGCCTTGCCCTGCTCTGTATGCCTCATGGTTGTGTATGGACAGGGGGTGAGCTGGGTAGGAGCTGATTCCCAACCCCCTTTATCCAGTTAGAGCCCCCAGGTCCAGGTACTGCTCTCTCTCTCTGTATCTACTGCCTGGCTGCGTCTCTGTCATCCCTCCTAACATGACACAGAGTTACTTACCTTGTTAGTCCCAGCAGAGATGCATGCTAGGTGATGTTTTCCTATGCTTTGATGGATCTGGGGGGATGGTGGTGGGCTTAACGGATTGTATAGTTCAGTCAACTAATGATATGTGTCTACCTGGCCCTGCAGGGGCTTTAAAGCCAGGCCATGTTCTCTCTCTAATTTTCTCTTCTAATTGAGTGTTTCTTAGTGTTGTTTAGTGAGTCATACATCTGTATGTACACCCTTGGTGTATGTATGTATGTGTGTGTGTGTGTGTGTGTGTGTGTGTGTGTGTGTGTGTGTGTGTCCTCCCTGGCCCGGGTCCACTGCGGGGAGTGACAGTCATTACAGTGAAGTGACAGTGGGGGCTTGATTGGCCTGCCTGCTGAATTGACGTGATGATTACTGTGTGTTAGGGGCTGGGGGGGGGGTTGGGGGGGGGGGGGGGCTTATGGGAGGCATATGGGGGGCCCAGCAGGGGATCTGACAACATTAAAAAAATTCCCTGGAACAACACTGCTGGATGCTGAACAGCAAAGCCAGTCCACTTTAGCCCCTTATTCTCCAAGGCTAAAAATGATAAACAACTCAGCCTATTATTGTGTGTGTGTCGTGCATATAGGCTACGTTTTCATTTGCGTTGTCAGCTTGTGTGTGTGTGTCTGTGTTATGTACATTTTTGTTTCCGTTATATGCCTTAGTGTGTGTCTGTGTGTGCACAACCTCTTGCCAGCTGCTGTCTCCTGGAGGCAGCTTGCTCTTTTAAAGTGAAGTGGGGGAATCGTCCTCCACTTGACTTTGAGACCTTTGGTTAGAGGAGGAACAGAGAGGACAGACCTTAACAACAGACACAAGCCAAGAGAAGAGGAGAAATCAGGAGAGAGATAAAGAGAGAGAGAGAGAGAGATGGTAAGGGAGATTTAAAAAGAGGTGAAAGAAGGAAGGTGCATTTCTCGTTCATTCTCTTCCAATGTGTTTCCTGGTCATCACATCAGGCAGTCTAACTTCCCTAACCCTTAAAGAATGGGTTGTGGCTCGCAAAACAACAAACATAATTGATTTTACCATCAAAACCAGGGAGGGCATCCATCACAACAATGTGGTTCTCTCTCAGGCACTGATCTGGAATTCTCCAGGGTCCACTTCACAAAATAGAGTGCAGCGTGTGTAAAGGATGGTAGCCACCAGTATGCATAGACACACTGGATATGTCCCAAATTGCATCCTATTCCCGATATAGTGCACTACTTTTGGCCAGAGCCTAATGGTCCCTGGTCAAAAGTAGTGCACTACATAGGGAATAGGGTGCCGTTTGGGACGCAACCACTGGTGGATCTGTTTGCTTTGTTAGCCGTTTGGCTGCTCACCTCAGCCTGCCTGTACTGGCTCTGTAATCTCAGGAGTATTTATTTAACAGCCCACTGCACACTGGATTAATTAGACCTGCAGTGAATTAAATGCTTTGCCCTGGTCCTCTACCCACACACACACTACCCAGCTAGCGCATAATGTTCTGATAACCATATGTTTCTTAGAGCTTGGCGAGAGCATGGTTGTCCTATGGTTATTTTGCATACAACCTTTCCACAATGTTCTGGGAATGGTGCCAGGATATCCAGCTAGCACATAACGTTCTGAGAACCATATAGTTCTTATTTGGGAGTTTCAGTACTCCAGGATAACTTTTTTCTGCGTGTTTCCTCGTGGTTCTATTTGAAGTATTGTTCAGAGAACATTACGAAAACGTTATTCTGTTGGAAAAGTTTTGTACTTCAGCGTAACATTCTCAGGTTCTCGTGGTTCTATTTAAAGTCATGTCAGAACGTTCAGAGGACATTAAGAAAATGTTGTGGGAAAATGTCAGTACTTCAGTAATGTTTTCTGCAGGTTTCGTTAGGGTTCTATTTAAAGTCATGTTGTCAAAACATTAAGAAAACTTTCCATAAAAACCATAAAACATTAACGTTCAAAGAACGTTATTTAAAACATATAGATTCCGTTCTCGGCATGAACAAAATTCTTGTTAAATGTGTTCAGGTGTGTTGGCCATGCCCACACACCTGATCTTAATGAGTGCTTGTTTCCTTTGAGAACAGACAATCATTGGTTCATATCTCACTGGGTTACAATAAAAGAGTTTGCATGATTAATGCCTAAGCAAATTAATTTGTGCTTGGAGTTCAAAACAGTTAGCTTGGGTTAACTGTGTTAGGTTATTTGAAGGTAATTCAATAATACTTATGATATCTGTTCTCAGAACGATGAACAAACCTCCAAGAAAACATTCTCAAATCCTCCCTGCGACCTAACATTTGTGTTCCCAGAACAGGCCAAATTTTCACTTCCATTCTCAGAATATATTTTTTTTAAATGCAGTTTTACCAGTCAGAAAACCTATGGCTTCGTTCCCAGAACCAATGGGAAACAAAACAACGTATGTTCCCATAACTTACAAGGAACCAAATGTGTTAGCCTGGAAACATCCTCTGACACACATGCACACTTATGATTGGGGGGGGGTGAGTCAACAGCAGGTGCAAGTGAAACGTTTTAATAAAATAAAACAAAACCTAGAACACAACACTAACATGAGGCATAACACCGATACACAAGAAAAATACCAGATATGGGAGATTGACATAAAGGGGAGGAAATGAGGAAGTTAATTGAGTCCAGGTGTGAATCGTAATGATTCACAGGTGCACATAATGATGAGTGCCAGGTGTGCGTAATGATGAATCCCAGGAACTGTGGATAGTATTGTGGTTAGTATTCTGGCGACGTCGGAGGGGAGGAGGAGGAGCAGATGTGACAGTACACACCACCCCCCCAGCCCCCCCGACGTGCGTCTTCAGCCGCAGTATGACGCTGACGAGGACGAAGAGCGGGTCGGTCCGGGTGGCAAAGGTGGAAATCACGGATGATGTTGGGGTCCAGAATATCCTCCACCGGAACCCAACACTGCTCCTATGGGCCATACCCCTCCCAGTCCACCAGATACTGGAGCCATTCCCACTATGTCGGGAGTCCAGTAGGGATCTGACTGCGTACACCGGGCCCCCCCTCAATGTTCAGGGGGGGTGGGTCATGGGGACAGCATTAGGTAGGGGACCAGGAACCACCGGCCTGAGAAGGGAGACATGAAAAGAGGCTGAGATACGGTAGTGACTGGGTAATTGTAACCTGTGTCACCTCATTGACCCTCCGGAGAACCTTAAACGGCCCCACAAACCAGGGGCTCAGTTTCTTGCAGGGCAGGTGGAGTGGGAGGTTCCTAGTAGAGATCCCCAGGATGGAACAAAGGGGTCTCACTGCGGTGACGGTCTGTCTGCTCCTTCTGACGACGGCGCGCTGGAGTCTCGTGTGCATTGTTCCACACCTCCTCCACGTTCCGGAACCACTCATCTACCACAGGAACCGTGGGGCCAGGGCGGGCTGGAAAACCAAAACACACTGGAAGGGGGTCAACCCAGTGGAGGAGTGACATAGAGTTCTGGGCGTAATCTGCACAAGGAAGGAAACGTGTCCACTCACCCTGCCGGTCCTGACAGTGACTCCTCAGGAACCTCCCCAGCTCCTGATTCATCCTCTCCACCAGCCTGTTAGCCTGAGGCTGATACCCAGATGTGAGGCTAACCGTGACCCCATGCTTCTCCAAGAATGTCCTCCATACTCGGGATGTGAATTGGGGGCCACGGTCCGAGACAATGTCCTCCGTAAGGCCATAATGCCAGAAAACCTGTTGGAAGAGTGCCTCAGCAACCTGGAGAGCAGTGGGAAGACCAGGAAGAGTGATTAATCGACATGATTTGGAGACTATCCACTTCCACCAGAATGGTGGGGAAACCATCAGAAGGGGGAAGATCAGTAACAAAGTCAATGGATAGATGGGATCAGGGTCGCTGAGGCACGGAAAGCCGCAGGAGCTTCCCTGCTGGAGCGTTCCAGGGGGACTTGGTTTGAGCACAAACCAGTTGACATACCGCGTAATATCCTGCACCAAGGTGGGCCACCAGTATTTCTCAGAGATCGATTAGGCAATAGGTCAGCGTGAAGTAAAAGCTGGTGAAGAAGAGGGCCCATCTGGCGTGGCATGGATTCAGTCTCCTCACTGTCCGTATGGAGTCAAGGTTCCGATGGCCGGTGAGGATGATGAATGGTTCGTTGGGACCCTCCAGCCAGTCTCTACACCTCTAATGCCAACTTCAGCACCAAGAGCTCCCGATTGGCGACAGCGTAATTCCTGTGGGGGACAGTTTCTTGTAGAAAAAAGCACAAGGATACCATTTCAGTGGGTCCCCGTGTCCTTGTGACAAAACTGCCCCGACACCCACCTCTGATGCGTCTACCTCAACCACAAAAGGCAGCATAGTGATTTAGCAAGGGGGCGGAGGTGAAACACCCCTTGAGGAGATGAAAGGCCTCGTTGGCTGCTGGAGACCAAACCAACCTACGAGGCCCACACTTGAGGAGCGAAGTGAGGGTGGTGGCTACAGTGCTGAATCTCCTGATGAAGCAGCGGTAAAAGTTGGCAAATCCCAAAAACCATTGTAACCGCTTGGTGGTTGGGACTGGCCATGACCTTACCGCATCTACCTTCTTGTCCTCCATCCTCACTCCCTGCGGGTTGATTTGGTAGCCCAAGAAGGAGACTGCCCGCTAGTGGAATTGGCACTTCTCTGCCTTGATGAACAGGTGGTTAGCCAAGAGGTGTTCCAGGACTGCTCGAACGTGAGTGATGTGATCTTCCAGGTTGGTTGAGAAGATCAGGATGTCATCGATGTACACAATCCCCTGACATCCGAGCATGTCCCCGAACACCTCATTAACGCATTAACGAATGCCTGGAACACCGACGGAGCATTGGCTAAGCCAAAGGGCATATCTAAGTACTCATAGTGACCAGACGTCATGCTGAACGCCGTCTTCCACTCATCCCCCACCCGGATGCGAATGAGATTGTAGGCACTCCACAGGTCCAGTTTGGTGAAGAACCGGGCCCCGCGGAGCTGCTCGATGGCAGACGGCACCAGCAGGAGAGGGTACTGATACTTCGTGGTCATTGAGTCCACGGTAATCGATACAGGGACTCCTACCTCCATTGGTTCACTTGCCAAAGGAGGGAGAGAAGCGATGGAAATGCCGATGTTTCCAGAGGAGCTTATCCAAACAGATGGCCATCGTAATGTGATGCCCCTCGGGCGAGGTTGTCATCCCAGCAGGCCAGTTCCGTCTGGACCTCTTCATGCAGACCTCTTCTAAATAACGTGCTGAGCGCCGGCTCATTCCAGCCACTGGAAGCTGCTACACCGGAAGGTAAGCGCATACTCAGCGGCCATCTGATTCCCCTGCTGGAGCTGAAGCAGACACTCACCTCCCTCTCTGCCATCTGCGGGATGATTGTAAATACATTTAAACAGAGTCATGAACCCCTCATAAGACTCAAGCTCTTCCTCCCTCCCAGACGGCCGTAGCCCATTCCAATGCCCGTCCAGTCAGCAGAGAGATAACCGTAGCAACCTTAGACCTCTCGGTGGTGGGGGCTCCCATCTGATCTGCGAAATAGAGGAAGCACTGAAGACGGAAGCCAAGGCATTTAGATGTCGTCCCGTCATATTTCTCCGGGAGAGATAGATGGGCAACGCTGACCTGAGCGGGTTGCTGAATGGGCTGGTGTGCTGACTCGTTGGGTAGACTGGCTCTAGAATATCCTCCGCTGTTGGGACATGGTAGACTGCGGAGAACATCTTCCGTGGCCGTCCCCAGTTGAGCCAGCTGATCACGGTGTTGACGACGAAGGTCACCTTGTTCATCGATCGTCTGGGAGGAGCCCGGTTGTCCTGCTGCTTCCATATTTTGAGTTGGTATTGTGTAATGATGGGGCGGTGAGTCGGTAGCAGGTGCAACGTTTTAATAAAACACCAAGAACACAACATTAACATGAGGCATAACGCAGATACACAAGAAAAATACCAGATATGGGAGAGGGACATAAAGGGGAGGAAATGATGACGGTAATGGAGTCCAGGTGTGAATCGTAATGATTCACAGGTGTGCGTAATGATGAGTGCCAGGTGTGCGTAATGATGAATCGCAGGGCCGGTGGTTAGTATTCTGACGACGTCGTACGCCAGAGGGGAGGAGTAGGAGCAGGAGCAGACGTGACACAAACACACACACACACACACACATAAACAGTACATGGAGGTTTATCAACCTTGCTATGATGATCAGTCCTACTGCAGCACTATTAGCCAGGGACAGAAGCAGTCAGTTTGAGCGGCTTTGAACTTTTCTGTCTCAATCTCAGTGGCTCTCAGCCGCAGGTTCAAATTAAGAAGAGCGAAAGAGGGAACGGAGAAAATCGTGCAGATGGGAAAAAAATAAAGGGTGTACTGTAGAGAAGAGAGGAGAACAGTGTGGATGTACAGTAGGCTCTCATTGTGATCCACATTTCTCCTTTGTTATTATTTAGCTGTATGAATAGCAATAGAAAGAGCCTACAGTGGCTGACGCATGTGTCTTTCCTTGAGGAGTTTCTCCACCTTCCTTCTATACCTCTCAGGTCTGGAGAGCCTGGGTGACTCAATGGCATTGAAAAAGCCTAATTACGACATGGAGACTAGTGTTGGAATTCTATTATAGTTCCTGAGCAACCAGTCCCTCACTCTCAACACTCTATGTATCTTCCTTTTCAAACTACCTGTCTCTCTCTCCTCTTTTTATTTCTGTCTCTCATTTTCACCCTGCATTCCTTCCCCTCTATCTCCAACATCTCCTATATCTATCTCCAAGCCACTCTGTTTCTCTCTCTCTCTCTCTCTCTCTCTCTGCCCCTCATAGCCGTGGGAAGTAGTTTGGGGTGGGCGTGCTGCGATTTTATTTTTAGACGACAGGGGTGAGAGGGCCTGGACAAATATTTTTGCCCGTGCTGCAGATGTCTATATCGGTCCACTAAATACAGGACTATTAAAGGCCCATTGCATTACTTTTGTGAGAAATAAAATTAATGTATATATCTTTTTTAATATATATATTTTTTTTTCTCCCTAATTTTCAGCAGGTCCTGCAGCCCCCTCAGAACCCCTTTTTCCCGTGACTATGCTCCCCCTCCCACTTTCTCTGAGGGCCTCAGAGGAAATATCCAGTCTCTGTGTATGCTGATTTCTGCAGCGCTGGCTGCCATTCTGCACATTAGCGTGTGACAATGGTTCTCTTTGAAGTGGGTTATCCTAGCGCCTAGTGCGGCTCCCAGCCTCCCAGTCCAGCCCAGCGCTGCTGTCTGCCTGCCTGCTGCAGAAATGTGCCAGCCAACTCACTATGCAGACAGGGCCAGCTGTTAGCATGGGCACTGGCAGACGTGTACACACACACACACACACACACACACACACACACACACACACACTGTATCACCTCATGTGCACTCTAAACAATCACACACCTACACATGCTTTACACACATACCAATTTTCTATGTGTACATCCTCAACACAGGGACACACACACATTCTGTGCCAGATAACAGCCACTCCCATCCATCAGTTCCTCTATCAACACTCCATCCATCTTTCTCTCTGTCTGGCTCTGTCTTCTCTCTCTCTCTCCCCCACTCCTCTCTCTCTATAGTCCAATCTGAAGGCGTAGTAAAGCTGCTTCTTTCATTGGAGTAAATGCCTTTTATCCCAGCTCCCTTATGAGCAAGCTGATAAGGAATGCCTTTTATCCAAAGCATATAGGCTTTTTTCAACTGTTTGTGTGTGTGTGTGTGTGTGTGTGTGTGTGTGTGTGTGTGTGTGTGTGTGTGTGTGTGTGTGTGTGTGTGTGTGTTCAAACATGCAGAGTTTATTTAGGCATGTGACTTTTTTTTATGCCATTTATGTGAGATTATCTCATGCATGTGTGTAGATCACGTAGACACACACACACACACAGAAGAAAAACAGGCGACCCAGGGTGGCAGAAACCTTGCTGGTTCTTGCAATTTTAACGTGACATTTCTGTGATTACACATAATCCTATGAGGACAGTTGCGATTAAGTGGGGCTAGGTAATCATCTCACTCCCTCACTTCTGGTGTGTGTGTGTGTGTGTGTGTGTGTGTGTGTGTATGCATGCATGCGTACGTGTGTCTGTGTGTGTGTGTGTATGATTGCTCATGCTTGCGTGTGTGTTGTGAAGGAGGTTGTCTAGGGAATTGATTAAGACTGTGGAGTGGATTTGTTGGCGGGCACAGTAGATTATCCTTGGCTGTGTTTGACTCAGTAGCTGTGTAAACTAAGCCCTGTCCGACCTACAGACTCCTGTCTCCTCTCTCCCACAGCTTTTTTAGATTCAATTTAGGATCCCCATTAACCGACGTCAGCTGCTAGTCTTCATGGGGTCAGACACATAACGAAAACAGACAAAAATACTTTTCAATTTACATACATTTAAAAACATGACCGTAAATGTTACAGGTAGGTCCGCTCGGGTAGAGGCTTCTTGTTTTATTTGTTTCTTCAAGATATTGTTGCTGTTTGCTTTAAGTCATTTGAGACGGGAGCTCCATGTGATCATGGCTCTGTATAACACTGTGCGTTGCCTCGAATTCGTTCTGGATTTGGGGACTGTGAAGAGACCCCTGGTAGCATGTCCTCTCTCCCACAGCAAAGATATTGACAGGCGTTGGATGGCCTCTGATGAGGTGTGATGATTCAAATGGAACAACAACACACACACTCTTTTGTGGTAGGAAGTGTGAGACTTTCCTTTTTGACTGATTTTTGATTTGACAGGTCAGCCTTTATCTCCCCTGTTTCCTCATGTATATTTCCTTTTTTCTCTGAGACATTAATTTCTAAGTAGCTTTTTTTCATCCTACAGTTCCTGGGTCAGTCTCAGTGTAGTGATTCTCATGGTGTCCTGTGTCCTTGGCCCCAGGATTCATGCATTGTGTTGTGTTGCGTTGTGTACTGCGTTCTTGCTCTCTGTGTGACTGTGTGTCTGTGACAGAGAGCAGGGCAGAGCCTGGTAATGCAATATAATATCATGCAATAGGTTCGAGCTCCGCTCTGGCCTGGTTTGGAGGTCTGCTCTGTGTGGTACCGTTCCACTTCATTTCCCCCTCTGAAGGGAAGTCTGGAGGAATGAGACGTAGGCTACAGCCCGGCCCTAACTGCGTCTAGTAGTGCAACATTAGGGAAACTGCGAGAGTTGTTGGACCCATTGTAACACAAAAAAAATCCTCCCTCGCCCCTTCTCCCTCCCCCCCGAATCATACGGTGTTTTTTCCATGAGGCTGATGATTCTATTCAGGAGGAATGGTAGAATAGTAGAAAGGGGCTGATGGAACATAACGAGGGTGAAGTGTTGTACAACGTTGCATCTGTTCAACCTCTGGTGGTTTGACCCCAGCAGACATTTACCCAGACAGAACATCTAACAGACAGAGAGGAGTGAATTCATCAATGAGGGGAGATTGTGATCACACAAACCCCATGCGCCCCTCCCATCCCCCACCCACCAGTTAAAATCAGCAGCTCATTATTACAATCAAATCCACGGTTTGCTCTTTCTGCAATATCAAAATTGTGCCAAGCTGCTGTGGCTTTGTGCTTTTGGTGTGTGTGTTTGTGTGTGTGCGTGCGTGTGTGTTTGGGTTTGAATGGGTGGGTGGGGGTATTTAAGGAGATACAGGTGGTATAGATGACCACATGGTTCCAGACCCAGATCACACCTTAGAATATTGTGTTTGTGCTTGGAGACAGCTGGCTTAGTATCCGTCTCGACCCAGGCATCATCCCAGACATCTTCAGATGAATCAACAGAGTGAGTCAGAGGTCATGACAGGGATAATCATTAAGGGTTGGGTCAAGACAAACAGAGAAGGAGGTTCTGTAACAGAAAGAAGTGGATTGTAGTAATAGGATGTTGAAGTTAATAGATGTCATTGCCGTGCTAGTCTTATAGAGATTGCAGAGTGAACCTGGGCTTTATAGTAGTATCTCTCTCTCTGTGTGTGTGTGTGTGTGTGTGTGTGTGTGTGTGTGTGTGTGTGTGTGTGTGTGTGTGTGTGTCCCCGCGCGTGCGTGTCCGACCCCCAGCCATTTAGTCCAGTCCAGATTAACCCCTTAATCCCCTTTGTCTTGGGAGACCACCGGGCGGGGCCAGTCTGGTCAGGTTTAGTCTGGAGTAGGTGAAGTTTACTGTCAAAGGTTATGGACGATTGGCTGTGCTGTGACACTCCAGTGTTACGTCATCTTCTTTATCACACTGTATCTATTTCATGGTAGTGTCTGTTTCGTTAAAGGAGAACATACTGCCACATAGTTACATGTCCTGTATCTGTCTGTAGGCTTTACCTCTGTTACTGTTTCCCTCTGTCTGTCCAGTCCCCTAGGGAGTCAGTCTAAGATTACACAGGATGAGGACTTAATCTACCGTGTGTGTGTGTCCCTCCCAATGACCCCCAAGCTCATTCTCCATCTCTTTATTCCATCGTATTCCCTTGCTCCCCTGGTAGGTGGCACTATTTGACGCTTGCGAACACTCCAGTGGCTTTCAATTGGGATTTATGTCCGTTTGAAATCTGCAAAGGCCTCCGTGGCTGAACAGGAGAGAGGGGGAATAGAGAGGGAGAGCAAGAGATGGAGAAGGAAAGGAGAGAGACGGAGCGTTTTGTAGTTGGTTTCTCAGCTCTGTGGTTCCACTCTATTCCTCCGGAATCTGAGGGGACAGCTCACTATATCATTCAGCTGTTTGTTATTTTGTCTAACCAAGGAGTGGGCTGCCGAAGGGACAACGTGTCTATCTACCTCCCCCACTGCCTGAAGGTGAATCCCATGCATCACTCGGAGTGTGTGTGTGTCTCTCATTCTGGCTCTCTCTCTCTCCCTCGCTCCCCATCTCATGCTCTCTCCCTCGCTCTCTCTCTCCCGCTCCCCATCTCATGCTCTCTCCCTCGCTCTCTCTCTCCCACTCCCCATCTCATGCTCTCTCCCTCGCTCTCTCTCTCCCGCTCCCCATCTCATGCTCTCTCTCTCGCTCCCTCTCTCGCTCTCTCTCTCTCTCTGATGTGTGTGCGCGTGAGGTTTATTCCTCGGGTATCAGGTGTCCGGGGCCATTGTTCAAGCTGACTGAACTGAACCAGACTGAATTCCTGTGATTCACTTTTCTACTCCAGCCGAGTTAAAGCAAACAAATCCCATGTGGTGTTCTATGTTTGACTAGACTTAAGAACCATTACGCAGTCGGTTATTTTTGTTTCTTGTGTGTGTGTCTCTTTCTCACTCTTTTTCTTTTCCCACCCTCTTATCTCTCTGTTCCTACACTACATATCCGCTCCGCTGTGTCCTCTAAACAGTTCCTAAAGTTATTCTCTGCGTTCTGTTGTTGATACAGACCGTGGCTGTACGGCTGGTAGGAGTTAATGGAGTTCTTTGGTTTAATACAGAAGTGAGTGTTTATCAGTGGTCTCTGGGGCTTTGCTGAGGGGAAATGGCGAAATGTGTTTGAAATTCCTGGTGCTTCTGCTCTTTCTGCGTTGGCTCATAAAAGCCAGGGGAAAGGTTACTGCAAATGTCACTCAGTGTTGGGCTGATGAGCAAGGCTCTCACTCCCTCCACCCTCCATCTTCCCCCTCTGCCCTGCACCCCATCTCCCCAGGCACATGGCCCTCTCTCCCTGCATTTTCTCGCACCTCAACCCTCATAGACCCCACCAGCTCTTTTGACAAGAGACACAGACCAGTGGTTCCCTCCTCATCCTCTGACATGGTGTCCCCGCTCCTCCATCTCCCTCTGCCCAGCCTTGTCCCTCTGAGGCAGCCCTCCACCCCTCTACTGTCAACCCCTCTCCTCTTCCAAACACCCCCAGATATCGTCTTGTCATGGAGGCCACACACCTGTCACGATGTGTAAACAGCAACTGAATAATTCACCAGGTATGATGGTTGACTGGATCAGCTGAGAAACCTCATGAGGATCACAGATCCATCCCAGATTATCTCTGGCTAGATCCACTCGCAATATCAAGCTAATGAAAAAAAAAAAACTCAAGACCCACTTTGAGTCACAGGACTTCCTGGATGGTTGGGCGTCCTCAACCTGTGAGATGCCTGTTTCCTGTAAGATATCCATCCATAATATATTCCTCACTCACGGCATCATATCCAAAGCCCTCTAACTGATTACTAGGTTTTGATCGGCACTGCTTTTCACTGTCATATTACCTAGAAGAGAAACTGTTTCTCTCGCCTTTGATATGGTTTTCTCTTCAGGTTCTTCTAACCAACCTGTTGATGGTTAACCTAAAGCAGAAAACCCTTTACGGTGGGTTAATGTAGTGTTAGAGAGAGAGAGAGAGAGAGAGAGAGAGAGAGAGAGGGAGAGGTATCTGAGCAAGCGAATGAGAGACATCAGAGTGCCAGGAGGCTGTGTACATTTCTGCTGCTCAAGTGATTGGGTATCTGTCCTTATCGCCACGCCGGCAGGTGGCTGAGGCCCACTCTACTCCTTCTGAAAGGATGCACAATTACATAGCTGCCGCCGCGGTGGCCACAGCTCGCCCATTACCCCCCACACCCCACCACCCTGCTAGCCAATCACAGCCTGGGGGTCCTGTTATGGCCCCCACTGCACCAAACACCTGCACAGACCCTGATAAGAATCCTACTGCCCCTATGTCTGTCTGTCTGTCTCCCACTCTGAGACCAGGCAGGGGAAAGAAAGGCCCTAAACTGGAGTGGAAGAGCTGAGAAGGACTACATGGTCTTTCATTGATTGCTTTTCAAATGTAATGGTTTATGTGTATTCTTTATAGTGCGGCTCAAAACCATATGGGCATCTGAAGGCAGCCCGTGAAGGCTTTGGGGGGGGTGATTATTCTGCCGTGTGTGGGGGTGGGTGGGTGGGTGGGTGCGTGTGTTTTGGTTGTATAAATCCATAAAGCAAGATGGCGGTCCAGCCTAGCCTGGGTGTGTGTACTCTGTTGGAATGATGTCTCACATGTACAATCCTCCTTCTGTTTCATCGCATGTCTTTGTAATTACACACGAGGAATGAGAGGAGAGGTAGCCAAGCCAGCGCTTTGAGGAAGGGGAGAAAAGACAACAAAGACCAGAAAGCCTCCTCACAAAGACATGCCAATTTGCGGCTTGCAGCTGTTTCTCTTCTGAGAGCGAGCATGTGGATAGCCTGTTTTCTCTCCCCTCATCCAGACAGCTAGGGATTGTTTCTAGGACATCTCTCACTAGCCAGAGCTGGCTGCTGATTGGGGGGCTGGTGTTTTGGCAGGGGGCGAGGATGACACTTCTGTTGTCTTCACTTCTACAGCATTGTCTGTCTGTCAGCTGGGCTGAGCGCTGTTGTCGTGAGCCGTTAACAGGTGTTTCAGACACCGACGTGATAAGGGCGAAGCATAGAAATAGAGAGAGACAGAAGATATCTACACAGCCACCTCCACTGTTGGGCTGTCAGCTGTCCTGTACTGTGTCAAGACGGGCTTTACTGTAGTGTGGAAGAAACATGTTAGTTCAGGAACTGATAGCATATGTATAATTATGTGTTTGACATTGAATTGTGTCCACTGTGTGTGTACGTGTGTGCATCTGTGTTGTTGTTTGTTTCCTGGCTCGGCCCCTCCATTTGTCCAAGCCATGCTCTCACCTTTGTTCAGCTGCATATGCTGTTGGAGGTGAAACCAAAATGAGCCTAATCAATCTATCTGGCGTCCATAAGGCACTGCACTGCTCGTTTCAAATTAAGTCCCCCAGATGTGCTTCTGTAGATTAATCTCAGTGCTCACGAGCAATTATTCTGCCAGCGACACTGAGGCATGAGGCTTATTTGAAACAATTAGAGCCCAGTTCGGTCAAAATGAACTCGTTCATTTTCCAACCTCCGTCGGTGATTGCGAGCGAATGCATTTTAAAGAGCTATAGTCACATAATTGGTTTCCTACCTCCGCAGCATGTCCTTCAAGCATGTCATAAATACACGAGGTGTGACCAGACAAGACACTTGACACGGTTTACAGTTGATGAGGCTGGTACTTATTTTACATGGAGTTATTTCAGGGTTCAGTTTGGACACTGATGGCTGTGGTTTAGCTGTGGACATTTTGATGTTTTAAAAAAAAAAATTAACTGTCAACTAACCATCCAACTGCTGCAATGAATTTCTTGGCAAACAAACTGGAATTTTAATTGACAAAAAGTTTAGATTTTGGGTGGGTTATCATCAAGTCTCCTCCCAAATATGTAGGACATGTAGTACTGTGGTGGCAGAATGTGGAGTTTTCCACCACAGTTCTGTGCTGGTTGATTGCTCCCAGGCTTACACTGTAGTAAGTCTGTAGGAATACAGTAAGCCTCCTTCCATCTCCTGGTACCACATTGGGCCCAGTTAAAGGAACCTTCAGAGCAGCACTAAGGACACAGTAGGCTAGGTGAAGAGAACAAGGCCCGGGGTCTCTGGCTTGCCTTGCTAGCTTCATGTAGAGTTGGAAAAGTGAAGAAAACCCCACTCAGCCTGCAGCTAGGACTTAACAAGAACAAAGCTTTGCCTTTTTATAGCAAGTACAGGTTTCCATTAAGACTTATAATTGGCCGTAGATGTACGCCTAAGAGAGGGATTCAAATGGAGTGTTAAACGGAAAGGGGGAAAACAAAGAGCCTGGAAATGGGGTGAGACTTAAGAAGAGAGGCAAATGGGCATGGAGACTGATAATCAGTGAGTCATTTCATGACAAAGGCAAGGTATCGGTGCCTTCAGGTTCTTTCAGTCGGCTCCAGTTTAGAACCTTTCTGGAACAAACAGCAAAAGCCCCGACAGCAACAAACGGTGTTCCCTAGTTTCCTATGTCATTTAAGCTATACAAATACCTGTCTATTGTGAGCTATACAATAGATAGGTATTTGTGCTTCTTAGCTTCTCAAATCAAATCCAATCAAAGTGTATTTGTCACGTGCGCCGAATACAACAGGTGTAGTAGACCTTACAGTGAAATGCTTACCTACAGGCCCTAACCAACAGTGCAATTTTTAAGTAAAAAAAATAAAATAAGTATTCTGTCCCATTTACTGTGATTCATTACCAGAAGGTCATATAGGCCATCTAAATAAACACTTTGAATATGCTTTCTTCTCACACGCAGAATGCTATGGCCATGTGTGTTATTGTTCATTCATTTTGAAGTACTTTTCTCCCGTTTGTTTCCTTAGTGTTCTGAGATCACGTGCAAAGAATGGCACAGAGATTGGACTTAGTCATTATTGTCTTGTTCATTTCCTTTGATGTCTGAAGTCTATGTGTGCTCATGTGTGTATGTGCATGTGCGCATGTGTTAGCTACGCGTGGGTTGACTTATAAGCCACAGTCCCTACGGTTGTATCTGCGGGCGGACAGGTTTAGGGTAATTAAATATTGTGCCGTTGAAGGGCGGGTGGATGAAGGGCATGTGGGTGGCGGGCGGTTTGAATAAAGAGAAAACAATCTCTTCTTTTCTTTTTTTATCCATAAATGTATCATTCTTGTGCAATTTATATCTATAGGCTACATTGAGGTTTTTCTTGAATCATGTTATGCTATCATGCATTAGTCTAGGGGTCTAACTGTACACGTGCTAAATAGCCTACATGTCAATCGCCAAATGCTTTTGGGAAAGGGGGGGGGGAAGCTAATGTCAATCCAAGGAGGCAAAAAGGACAATGTTGGTGTATAAGTCAATAAACTACAAAATGGAGAGTTGAAAATAAACAGAAGGGAGGGCCAGAAAAGTCATGTTTGGAAAATAATTGGTGAAGTGGATGATCGCAGTGCTGCCTCCCACATAGCCTTAATATTAACTCCTGCAAAATTAAGCATTTCTTGCAGTAAAATGACACACCAAAAGTGGGCAACATTTTTACTAAATATCATTTCTTTCTTTCGGCATCTTGAGACAATGCAAAATGCTCAGTTAGATACGATTTGTCGAGGCGCTATCTTTATCAGCATCACAACATCTGATAGTATTTCAACCACATGAAAGAGGCATTCAAGCCGAACTGAAATCTGATCAGAATGTCGTTTTCACAGCCTTCTATTTCCTTACAACCCTTCAAGCTGATGCTCGTTTGGACATTTTGCACAGAAAATCATTTTGCCTGGGACCCTAACCGTACAGAGAGAACTTTACAGAGAACTTTTGTCCTTTTATCGATTTATGACGTTATTCTGGTGAGCATGGGTTGATTTAGTCTTCTAGGGCCGGTGTTCTGTGGACCCCGTCTATTTCTATGGCCACAAGCACTGTTCATGACACAAACTGTTCACCCCAATCTTGTTGGCGGAGAGAACATTTAGCAGGTTTAAAGCATATTTCCTGCAATTCTACACATTTTGTCACGGGGTGCAGAAAACATTTTTCAGTTTTAAAGCTCATTTTCTTGCAATACATTTTGCCATGTCTAATGTGTCGTCATGTGATCCAAACATTATAACAAAATCTATGGGCAAGGAAAAAAACTGTTTGCTGACGTGGGCTAGTTGATCTGGACATTTCTGACAAGCTATAAATAGCTCTCTAATGTACGCGATGACTGACATGACAAGAGGGAAACTGATGATGCGCGACCCAGTTTCGAAATTTGTACCTTGTACATTCTACCATTACAACTTTCAAGAGTATGTTGAAAGCCGGACTGACCCCACAGTGGATGCCAAACTGTGGGGTGTGCCCCTGAGGGGTCGGGAGGAGGGGTGCATGTATCTGACTATCGAAGAGTTGACTAACAAATAGCCTACCAAAATGTTGGATATTATAATCAGAAACATATCTAAATCAGGCCCCAAAATGTACAACAACAAAAAACGTTCACTTTATTGCATATAGTTGGGCGGTTATTAGCAATTGCGGGTGTTTGCGGGTGGACAAACAGTTGACCCTCGCACCACTAGTGTGTGTGTGTGTGTGTGACTCTCTACTCTTTCTTTCTATCTCTCTCACTTCTCTCTCATCAGCGTAGAGATATATTTAGCAAGCAACCTCTTCCTCATACTTATTTTCACCAACCTCAAATCCTACTCGTCCTCCAATCGGGGACCCTCAGCTGGGCCACCGTGGCTAATCAGTCTATAATGGAGATGTCACCGTTGGCATGACGGCAGAGTGATGGTCGGCTGCTCAGCCTGAAATGTATTCATGTAAAAAAAACACGAAGCTGTTAATGCCCCTTCCACAAATGACTCAATTTGCTGAGGAAATGAACCTAATCTGAGCTCCTGTCAATCCTACAGAGATTCCCAATCCCTGGGTCTGGGAGTGTAGCCAATCTGTATGAGTAGCACATTTACTTTTCCTATCCATTACGTTTGTGTGATGGGCTCCTGCTAAACATAATCCATCATCAAGTAGTAGACTCTGTGAAACGTATTTTGAATTCGTTTTGACACACCAATAATGTGTGCAATGTATGATGGTAATGATGGTTAGGTAATGATGATATAAGCTATACGCTAACCACTTCCTTTATGAATGTTAAAGTTGTGTATGCACATTACCTCTGGTGACTTAGAGGCCCTTTAAAAGGTGCTACACATGGATTTGATAGAATATTTGCATTGCAAGTTCAGAAAATGACCATCATATTATACCAGCTTCTTGTAAAAACAATATCTTTTGTTACTGAAAATATATTTAACGGCGATTTAGATGGTATAATGATTCCCTACACTGTTCAGTGCTTGTTTTCTCACATAAACTGAAATTTAGCGAATAGTGTAGAATTGTAGCAGCCAGGAAAGGACAGACTAGATAACCAAGTCAGAACAGCTTTCCTAGTTTGACAACCGATGTTGCTCCAGTTTGAGACGTCAATAGGCAAATGTCACAGCCAAACACTGGCAGGCAAGTAATACTGTGAAACATGATCATTCCGCTATTAGCACCTGATATGGACATTTTCTGAAACTAAAATGCTAATTAAAAAAATAAAAAATCCTACGTGTAGTACCTTTTAAAAAGCACCGCTATTTTATACCTTTAAGCATCGGCTCCTGTCTGGAGGTAGGGCCCGTCACGATCTCTCAAAAAGGAGGAGAGCAGATAAGAAACTGCAGGAATACTTACTTAAAATTCTTGCCCTCAAAAAAGGAACGAAACATTTATTTTTCTGAGGTTGTTTTTCTGTTTATCGACACGCTGAATTTCCGTGTACAGCTGCCTCTACAGAGCTATAACCAGCCGTGGGCGCCATTCTGCATAGATTAATGCATTTGATATGTCCTCCTCCTCCTCCTCCTATTTTCCTCCTGGTTTAGTGCTAGAAATCATAACTGTCTCCTCTCTGTGGCTGGGGCTCTGCTCTCCCCTCATGGAGCTGTGTAGGGGGGAGCTCATGGAGCTGTGCAGGGGGGAGCTGGGCAATTTGTTTCTGGATGGCTCCAGGCTTATCGGCTCGACAGATGGGCCACGTGCCTGCCTTCTCTCCTCTCCTCAGGTTCGTTGGGGGTAGGCACGCTCTGCTCTCTTTGCTGCGCCTGACAAAACTCATTACAGGTGCTCCCCAGGAGAGACGATGTCTCCACGAGGTCCCGTTACCCCCGCCGAACCCCGCGCCGCCGCTCTCTCTCGCCGTGGAGTGCCGCCGACCCGTAGCCAAAGAGACAAAAACCCATTTGGGAGTTTCAGTGTGGTTGAGTGATACTGGACTCACATTCTCAAGGCTCACAGGTTACAGACACATAGCGAGGGAAGGCCTAGTCTACAACGACAAAACACCACTGAACAACTGGCAGATATGATGAAGAGGATGTTGAGGATTTCTACTAAGTAAAAGCCGCATTTAACAAAGAAGTTAATAAGGGGCCGATACATTTAACAAATATATATTATTTAACCTTTATTTAATTAGGCAAGTCAGTTAAAGAACAAATTCTTATTTACAATGATGGCCTTCACGGTATGCTTCATATAGGCTATTCATTCATCTTAACGATATTTTCCATCAATAAATGTTCAACGGCTTAGCAAAACATGGACTGACTATATCTCTGGGTCGTGTTTGAAGAGACCTGCCTGCGTTTCTCCTCGTAATTGAATTTAAGCTATAACCTTGTGGTTAGTCAATAGCAGCAACACAAGCAGAAGCTGATGTGTGTGTGATAACGCCAACGTGGCAGAGTGGTAGCGTCTCAGGCCAGGGGCTGATATTGATCCTATTTAAACTGCTGTCTCGCTTCATCTTTTATTCATTGGCTTTGGTTCATTTACTTATGCACTTTAAAACATGGAGTAATTCTGAGCAGCCCGAGGTGTTGTTACACTCTGATTCTCCACTCTTCTGCTCTTATCATCCCTTCTGCTCAGGGCTTCTCAGATTCTCAGATAGGGAAGATTGTAATGGGATGAAGACTGTGTGATGTCTATTTATAATGCATAGCATCATTTAAAAATATATATATATATATACAGTGCCTTGCGAAAGTATTCGGCCCCCTTGAACTTTGCAACCTTTTGACACATTTCAGGCTTCAAACATAAAGATATAAAACTGTATTTTTTTGTGAAGAATCAACAACAAGTGGGACACAATCATGAAGTGGAACGACATTTATTGGATATTTCAAACTTTTTTAACAAATCAAAAACTGAAAAATTGGGCGTGCAAAATTATTCAGCCCCCTTAAGTTAATACTTTGTAGCGCCACCTTTTGCTGCGATTACAGCTGTAAGTCGCTTGGGGTATGTCTCTATCAGTTTTGCACATCGAGAGACTGACATTTTTTCCCATTCCTCCTTGCAAAACAGCTCAAGCTCAGTGAGGTTGGATGGAGAGCATTTGTGAACAGCAGTTTTCAGTTCTTTCCACAGATTCTCGATTGGATTCAGGTCTGGACTTTGACTTGGCCATTCTAACACCTGGATATGTTTATTTTTGAACCATTCCATTGTAGATTTTGCTTTATGTTTTGGATCATTGTCTTGTTGGAAGACAAATCTCCGTCCCAGTCTCAGGTCTTTTGCAGACTCCATCAGGTTTTCTTCCAGAATGGTCCTGTATTTGGCTCCATCCATCTTCCCATCAATTTTAACCATCTTCCCTGTCCCTGCTGAAGAAAAGCAGGCCCAAACCATGATGCTGCCACCACCATGTTTGACAGTGGGGATGGTGTGTTCAGCTGTGTTGCTTTAACGCCAAACATAACGTTTTGCATTGTTGCCAAAAAGTTCAATTTTGGTTTCATCTGACCAGAGCACCTTCTTCCACATGTTTGGTGTGTCTCCCAGGTGGCTTGTGGCAAACTTTAAACAACACTTTTTATGGATATCTTTAAGAAATGGCTTTCTTCTTGCCACTCTTCCATAAAGGCCAGATTTGTGCAATATACGACTGATTGTTGTCCTATGGACAGAGTCTCCCACCTCAGCTGTAGATCTCTGCAGTTCATCCAGAGTGATCATGGGCCTCTTGGCTGCATCTCTGATCAGTCTTCTCCTTGTATGAGCTGAAAGTTTAGAGGGACGGCCAGGTCTTGGTAGATTTGCAGTGGTCTGATACTCCTTCCATTTCAATATTATCGCTTGCACAGTGCTCCTTGGGATGTTTAAAGCTTGGGAAATCTTTTTGTATCCAAATCCGGCTTTAAACTTCTTCACAACAGTATCTCGGACCTGGCTGGTGTGTTCCTTGTTCTTCATGATGCTCTCTGCGCTTTTAACGGACCCCTGAGACTATCACAGTGCAGGTGCATTTATACGGAGACTTGATTACACACAGGTGGATTGTATTTATCATCATTAGTCATTTAGGTCAACATTGGATAATTCAGAGATCCTCACTGAACTTCTGGAGAGAGTTTGCTGCACTGAAAGTAAAGGGGCTGAATAATTTTGCACGCCCAATTTTTCTGTTTTTGATTTGTTAAAAAGGTTTGAAATATCCAATAAATGTCGTTCCACTTCATGATTGTGTCCCACTTGTTGTTGATTCTTCACAAAAAAATACAGTTTTATATCTTTGTTTGAAGCCTGAAATGTGGCAAAAGGTCGCAAAGTTCAAGGGGGCCGAATACTTTCGCAAGGCACTGTATATATTTCACCTTTATTTAACCAGGTAGGCTAGTTGAGAACTAGTTCTCATTTACAACTGTGACCTGGCCAAGATAAAGCAAGGCAGTGCGACACAAACAACAACACAGAGTAACACATGGAATAAACAAACATATAGTCAATAACACAATAGGGGAAAAAAGTATATATACGGTGTGTGCAAATGGGATAAGATAAGGGAGGTAAGGCAATAAATAGGTCATAGTGACGAAGTAATTACAATTGAGCAATTAAACACTGGAGTGGTAGATGTGCCGAAGATGAATGTGCAAGTAGAGATACTGGGGTGCAAAGGAGCAAAAATAAATAACAGTATGGGAATGAAGTAGTTGGATGGGCTATTTACAGATGGGCTATGTACAGGTGCAGTGATCTGTGAGCTGATCTGACAGCTGGTACTTAAAGTTAGTGAGGGAGATATGAGTCTCCAGCTTCCATGATTTTTGCAGTTCGTTCCAGTCATTGGCAGCAGAGAACTGGAAGGAAAGGTGGCCGAAGGAGGAATTGGCTTTGGAGGTGACCAGTGAAATATACCTGCTGGAGTGCGTGCTACGGGTGGGTGCTGCTATGGTGACCAGAGAGCTGAGATAAGGCGGGGCTTTACTTAGCAAAGACTTATAGATGACTTGGAGCCAGTGGGTTTGGCGACGAATATGAAGCGAGGGCCAGCCAACGAGAGCATACAGGTCGCAGTGGTGCGTAGTATATGGGGCTTTGGTGACAAAACGGATGGCACTGTGATAGACTACATCCAATTTGCTGAGGAGAGTGTTGGAGGCTATTTTGTAAATGACATCGCCGAAGTCGAGGATTGGTAGGATGATCAGTTTTACGAGGGTATGTTTGGCAGCATGAAGGATGCTTTGTTGCGAAACAGGAAGCCGATTCTAGATTTTATTTTGGATTGGAGATGCTTAATGTGAGTCTGGAAGGAGAGTTTACAGTCTAACCAGACACATAGGTATTTGTAGATGTCCACATATTCTAAGTCAGAACTGTTCAGAGTAGTGAGGCTGGACGTGCGGACAGGTGCTGGTAGCGATCGGTTGAAGAGTATGCATTTAGTTTTAATTGCGTTTAAGAGCAGTTGGAGGCCACGGAAGGAGAGTTGTATGGCATTGAAGCTCGTCTGGAGGTTAGTAAACACAGTGTCCAAAGAAGGGCCAGAGGTATACAGAATGGTGTCATCTGCATAGAGGTGGATCAGATAATCACCAGCAGCAAGAGCGACATCATTGATGTATACAGAGAAGAGAGTCGGCCCGAGAATTGAACCCTGTGGCACCCCCATAGAGACTGTCAAAGGCTCGACAACAGGCCCTCTGATTTGACACACTGAACTCTGTCTGAGAAGTAGTTGGTGAACCAGGCAAGGTAGTCATTTGAGAAAACAAGGGAATCTGTCTGTGCAGGCAGACAGTAATTGCTGTTGGGGAATATAGTATTTCTTTAAACACTGTGGCACTAAGGCTTTGTTTATCCTGCTTTTATTCGGGTTTCTTATGAGGACCATGACCATGTTGGGGGGCACTTTATTAGGATAGTCTGGGTAGTCCACCTGTAGATTCTCTACAGATGGTCATACTATCAACAAACTACACTAAAATCGAGCTCACAGCCATGCAATCTCCATAGACAAACATTGGCAGTAGAATGGCCTGTACTGAAGAGATTAGTTACTTTCAGCGTGGCACCATCATAGGATGCCACCTTTCCAACAAGGCAGTTTGTCAAAATTCTGCCCTGCTAGTGCTGTCCCGATCAACTGTAACTGCTGTTACTGTGAAGTGGAAACGTCTAGGAGCAACAACGGTACAGTCGTGAAGTGGTAGGCCACACAAGCTCACAGAACTGGACCGCCGAGTGTAGCACATAAAAACGGTCTGTCCTCAGTTGAAACACTCCCTACCGAGTTCCAAACTGCCTCTGGAAGCAACATCAGCACAATAACTGTTCATTGGGAGCTTCATGAAATTAATTTCCATGGCTGAGCAGCCACACACAAGCCTAAGATCAAATATGCGCAATGCCAAGTGTCAGCTGGAGTAATGTAAAGCTCGCTGCCATTGGACCCTGGAGCAGTGGAAACACGATCTCTGGAGTGATGAATCACACTTCACCATCTGGTCAGTCCGATGGATGAATCTGGGTTTGGTGGATGCCACTAGAACGCTACCTTCCCCAATGCATAGTGACAAATTTAAAGTTTGGTGGATGGTCTGGGGCTGTTTTTCATGGTTCGGGCTAGGCCCCTTAGTTCCAGTGAAGGGAAATCTTAACGCTACGGCATACAATGTAATTCTAGACGATTCTGTGCTTCCAACTTTGTTGCAACAGTTTGGGGAAGGACCTTTCCTGTTTCAGCATGACAATTCCCCCATAGCGCAAAGCGAGGTCCATACAGAAATGGTCTGTCGATATCGTTGTGGAAGAACTTGACTGGCCTTGCCAGAACCCTGACCTCAACCCCATCAAACATCTTTGGGAGGAATTGGAACGCATACGGCGAGCCAAGCCTAATCGTCCAACACCAGTGCCCGATCTCACAAATGCTCTTGTGGCTGAATGGAAGCAGGTCCCCACAGCGATGTTCCAACATCTAGTGGAAAGCCTTTTATAGCAGCAAAGGAGGACCAACTCCATATTAATGAGATGTTCGAAGAGTATGTGTCCACATACACTTACATTTGTATAATATCACATTACCAGTATCTCTCTATTATGCGTGAGAATACTTTGGAACAGATTTATATTTAAATCACAGGGAACTGATTATATGATGTTTTTACAGTCTTTTATATCTGATCTAAAAATGTCAAATGCTTTCATCAGAAAAGTTGGGGGGGCAAATTAAATGACCCGGGGGTCAAATTCGACCTACGGCCTGCCATTTGGGGAACCCTGCTGTAGAGCATCCACAGATGGACTATCCAAATAAAGTGTTACCCCATGGTGCAGGTGCTGGTCGAGTATCAATTTTTCCAACCCAATGGTTAGGATTCGCACTCACCGCCACGGCCCGGGTTCGATTCCCGGTCAGGGAGCTACTCCTTGGGCTCCCGAGTGGCGCAGCGGTCTAAGGCACTGCATCTCAGTGCTAGAACTGTCACTACAGACCCTGGTTCGATCCCGGGCTGTATCACAACCGGGCGTGATCAGGAATCCCATAGGGCGGTGCACAATTGGCCCAGCGTTGTCCGGGTTAGGGTAGGGATTGGCTGGGCTAGGCTGTCATTGTAAATGAAAGTAAAATAAAAAAATCCCTAATTTCCCAACATTAGTTGCACTCTTCTCCTTTATTGAAGGGCACTCCTACTGTGCCGGTCCCACCCTCACCCCAACATATTCCTTTAGGGAGCATCAAAAGCAGCCTTAGCGGCAGACGGACAGTGTTAGTGGAGTGCATATTCACACGGATGACTATCTGACTTTGAACATTTCCTCTGAAAGACCTTGTCACAGGGAAGGGTGTGCTTTCCTCCCTCCTGAGTGTACACTATTTTCCAATGGCAGGTCAAACTGTGCCTAGCCATGTGTTAAATCAGGTCGCATGGAGGCTTCTGTCACCTCCCACTAGCAGCAGAAAGAGTTTTTGGAGATGAAGGGGAAGGAGATAGGAAGGTGAAAGGAGGACAGAACGAAGCAGGGGGAAGTAGTTTTCAACAACCAATTAGCTCAGTGGTTTCCTGGAGAAAGTGCACTAACCTAGTTTGGGTGTTGGTGGAAGTGGTTGTGTAAATGTGTTTCTCCTTGTTGAAGAACAGGAAATGTGCTCTTTATCTGCACTTCAGTTGTCTATCTTGTTGTGTTTCAGGGTCTCTTCCAGCTTTGACACTAAACAGGGAGTGTCACTTAACAAAGTAGTGAGAGAACGTAGTTCTGTTAACAACGGACAATCATACACTTGATTAAACAGCCATTTCAGAGAGGGAGGTGAGGACGGGAGATCAGTTCCGCACAAATAAACTCTGCAGTGCTGTCACATAAGCCATAAACCCCTCCCACACACACACACACACACACATGCGCACACACACACACATGCGCACACACACGCACACACATGCACACACGCAGTCATAGACAAAATACACAAATAGTCATACACTGTTATAGCACACATATACACACTAACACACACAGTTATGTACTTAATCATACGTACACTGTCTGCGCTACCAACACAACACAAACGACCCAGAAAAGTAAGAGAAAAATAGATTCCAAACAGCTTTAAAGGAGGGAGGGGACGGTCTGTTCAATACTCTGACAGCACAGCAGCACTGAGAGATTCCCATTGACTCTCTATGACTCAAACGGGATTTCAGATTGCATGTCATTCAGGGCGTTTACACACCACGTTTACTCTCCTTGTCTCCTTGTGTTCTTCTGTATCATACACAACCAGCTGAAATACCAGCCTTCCTCTGTCAGACTTCATTGTAATATAATATTATGGGCGAGATCATTAACTCAGCATCGTTAAAAGAAACACATATACTTCTGTTAATTTCATGCAGGAAAAGAGAATTAATTGTCCTGAACACCGAGCTATTATTTCCTTCATTATCCATGGACCGTGCGCTGTTCCATCTAATCAACTTCAGATCACATTTTAAACTCAGGTTTTCATATTGTCATTATGCTTGAAGGAGAGTATGGACAGAGAGATAGAGAGAGAAATGGAGAGATAGAGGGATAGAGAGAGTGTCGGTGGGAGTCTTTAATTAAAGCTGATTATGCTTAATGTTCTCCGTCCATGCAGTAATGGCTCCCGTGGTAGTCCTCACACAACCTCGGGATCAAGCGGAAGTTAATTGGCTGTTAAGACTCTCCCTTTCTTTTCCATCTCAGACCGTCTTTCCCCCCCTCGTTCTCTCCTTCAGAGGAATCGGAGCGAATGACCGCCTGTGGCTCTTCAGTATTTGAATTGACGCTACGGCTGTAATCTATGAGAACATCGCCAAACTGTCTCACTGGGCTCAGAGCCGCTTTCACATACAATACAGTTCATGGGCTAAAATATTAGGTATTTTATGGCTTCTAACGGTTGCATCCCAAATGCCACTCTATTTAGTGCACTTCTGACTAGAGTCCATTGCGTTTCTCAAGTAGTGCCCTATACGTATATGGTTGCAATCTAAGAGTTGGCTACCAGTCCTATTTATAACCTCGGAATTGTAGTTCTAGGTTGATCCTACCTTGTCACACACTGTCCTATCAGTGCATGGTCTGAGGCAGGCTGTGACTGCCTATTGGAGGCTCAGGGGGGGATAGAGACTAGCATGAGCAACAGCCTTGTGACTGACTGGGACTGTGCATGTCCCTCCTTGTCCCGTCGTGTGCAAATTGATGAAGAGCTCCGTCAGGCACTCAGGGGTTGTGTAAGAGGAGCATCTCAAGAGAACACACACATGCAGACGGCGGGGGTAGTGGTGGGGATGTTTGGAGTTATAAATCAAAAAATGCTATTGTCTTATTAGCATAAAACGAACCGGGCTCGCAGTCACATGCTCTTATTGTGATACTGGCCCTTCACTAAAGGAGCACGTTTTCTCCCTCTAATGGAATCCATGGACAAGCACCGGGCCTACATTCCTACATGAGTTCCTTTTACCCAGTTGGATATGACAGTTTATCTGACAGAATACATTACATGGCTCAGCAGTCAATAGCGCCGAAACATTTGAAACCTGAGTTAGTGTCAGCGGTGTATTCATGTGGCTGTGATTGTCCTTGGGGCGTTTGGCAATCAGTCTAGAGCCCATGTCTTTCACCACAGTGACTAGTCTCAGTGACAAAGCCATAAACAAAAGACACATCCGGCTCAGGATCTGAATGATTTGCCTTCCCTCTCTTACAGTACAATACAGGACATTAATGTTGAACATTCAGACTACCGAAATAGAACGGAAGTCGTTTTTATGTCCTTTATGTCCTATGTGGCTCGAGGGCTTCCTGTCAACCTTGCTGAAGGACACAGCAGCAGTAGTGATGTCCATGGGGCATTATGCCACCCTGCCACCCTCAGGTCTCTGTCTCCCTGTCCACTCCCCCACTCTGCTCTGCACCACATCACCACTACCACATGAAGGTCCTCTACAGCCGGCGGACGCATCTTTAGGAGCCTGCTGTCTTCTTTATGTTGTCCTGCAGCCCCCTGTCCATCTCTGTTTGTTAGAGAGAGAGAGGATCGGGGTGGGATCCAATCAGCTGGTTCTGAACCAAATCCACTGTGCCAACCAACACAGATAATTACAAAGGGCTGTAAATAGACATGCAGCCTTTCCCCTCTCTTTCCTTCCCTTCCTCCATCCTTTACCACTCAATGGGGGTAAGGGAGGTTTGAGGGGTGGTGGGAGAATAAAGATGGGGAATAGGTAGTCTAGCAGTTATGAGCGTTGGACCAGTAACCGAAAAGTCATTGGTTTGAATCCCCTAGGTGAAAAAGCTGTCGACCTGCCCTTGAGCAAGGCAATTTACCTTGATTGATCCTGTAAGTTGCACTGAATAAGAGCGCCTGCTAAATGACTAATGTAAATCATTAGAAAGGCAAAAGGGGAGGGGCTTACACAAAAGGCCAGAAATACAGAACCAGTCTAAAGTTTGGACACACCTACTCATTCAAGGGTTTTTCTTTATTTTACTATTTTCTACATTGTAGAATAATAGTGAAGACATCAGCACTATGAAATAACACATATGGAATCATGTAGTAAACAAAAAAAAGTTAAACAAATCAAAATATATTTTTGATTTTAGATTCTTCAAAGTAGCCACCCTTTGCCTTGATGACAGCTTTGCACACTCTTGGCATTCTCTCAACCAGCTTCACCTGGAATGCTTTTCCAACTGTCTTGAAGGATTTCCCACATATGCTGAGCACTTGTTGGCTGCTTTTCCTTCACTCTGCAGTCCAACTCATCCCAAACCATCTCAATTGGGTTGAGGTTCACGGTGGGAACCACACATGCGGAGATCATCCATTCACGCACTCTGCGTCTCACAAAGGCACGGCGGTTGGAGCCAAAAATCTCAAATTTGGACTCATCAGGCCAAAGGACAGATTTCCACCGGCCTAATGTCTATTGCTCGTGTTTCTTGGCCCAAGAAAGTATCTTCTTCTTATTGGTGTCTTTTAGTAGTGGTTTCTTTGCAGCAATTTGACCATGAAGGCCTGATTCACACAGTCTGCTCTGAACAATTGATGTTGAGGTGTGTCTTTTACTTGAACTCTGTGAAACATTTATTTGGACTGCAATTTCTAAGGCTGGTAACTCTAATGAACTTATCCTCTGCAGCAGAGGTAACTCTTGGTTTTCCTTTCCTGTGGCGGTCCTCATGAGAGCCAGTTTCATCATAGCGCTTGATGGTTGTTGTGACTGAAACTTTCAAAGTTCTTGAAATGTTCCGGATTGACTGACCTTCATGTCTTCAATTAATGATGGACTGTCATTTCGCTTTGCTTATTTAAGCTGTTCTTGCCATAATATGCACTTGGTCTTTTACCAAATAGGGCTATCTTCTGTATACCACCCCTACCTTGTCACAACACAACTGATTGGCTCAAACGTATTACGAAGGAAAGAAATTCCACAAATTAACTTTTAACAAGACACACCTGTTAATTGAAATGCATTCCAGGTGACTACCTCATGAAGCTGGTTGAGAGAATGCCAAACGTGTGCAAAGCTGTCGTCAAGGAAAAGGCTGGCTATTTTGATTTTTTTTAACTCTTTTCTGGTTACTATTTTTTTGAATGTCTTCTATTGTCTTGACTATTATTCTAAAATGTAGAAAATAGTAAAAATAAAGAAAAACCCTGAAATGGGTAAGTGTATATGCTTACATTTTTTATATTAAAAACCGCAGTGTCGGGCTTCCCAAGTGACGCAGTGGTCTAAGGCACTGTATAGCGGTGCTTGAGGTGTCATTACAGACCCGGGTTAATTCCCAGGCTGTGTCACATCCGGCCGTGACTGGGAGTCCCATAGGGCGGCGTACAATTGGCCTAGCGTCGTCTGGGTTAGGGGAGGGTTTGGCTCATCGTGATCTATCACCTTCTGGCGGGCCGGGCGCTTGCAGGCTGACTTCGGTCGTCAGTTGAACAGTGTTTCCTCCTGCACGTTGGTGCGGGCGGGTGTTAAGAAGTGTCGTTTGGCGAATCATGTTTCGGATGACGCGTGACTCAACCTTCCTCTCTCCCGAGCCTGTTGGGGAGTTGCAACGATGAGACAAGATCATAATTGGATATCACAAAATTGGGGACAAAAAATACAATTTTAAAAAATGTACCACAGTCAATGTGGAAATAGTGTTCTTAATGTATTCACATAATGTTTTGATGAACATCATGCTGTGCCTGATGATGGTAGATGTTGTGTAACTGAGTCATGTGTTAAGGCGATATGTGTTGTTGTGATGGTCAGTGGAGGAAGAGGAGTGTGGATTAAGTTCTAGAGACAGTCAGCAGAGTAAGCAGAGTCCTCTCCCACAGTCTGGACTGGACATTCTGTTTTAACACAGAAGTCTTGTTGTCTGGACAGCCACTGATGCATCAACACATCAGAGCCTGCACACCGGCGTGTCTTTGGACAGACGACACACACACACACACACACACACACACACACACACACTCATTACACACCACATTAAATGAGAATGACGCAATGTGATAGAAGGAGGTTAGCTGTGGCTTCAGGGCCGAATCAGCCTACCCCTCCTCCCTAACACATGTCCACACACACACACACACACACCTTTTATTTCCTCCTTCCCTTCTGTTGTATGTATGATGTGTTTGTTTTTGTGTACCTCTACACCGTAATATAGATTTCAGTGGCGTACAGCTAGTGCATTCACATAGGCTTTGAGAACGTGTCTGTGTGTGCATGCATCCGTGCGTGTGTGTTTATTCCCTCTGAGTGTCATTTGTTTCCTTGAGGTGTGGGGGTGGAGGTATGTTAGTATGGGTTTTATGTGGTACTCACCTTCCACATCTGTCACAGAGAGCAACCACTCAGTTGTCAGTGGCTGGCTGTTGTACATTCCTTGATTCCCATGTGTGTGCCTCAGCGCGGCGCTAGTCTTATCATCCAAACAGGCAAATAGCCAGCCTCTGATTTAATCAACTGTATTGGAAGCTACAGAGAAAGGAGGGAGGGAGGGAGGGATGCACTATCAGCTGACAACTGTCCTCCAAGCTAGGCTAACCCTGCTCCTTCTCACGCGTGTGATGTCTTGTGGTGGAAGGCAGGGGCCCACAAAATGGAGTTGATGTCCGCCCTCCATGCCGTCTCTGTGGGCGAAAGACAGACAGCACCCAGCCGGGGGCAGACACAGCCAGGCCTCTACCCAGCATGGTGAACATATGCCTGGGGCTCCAGCGTTGCCCCTTTACTCCTCAGCTCCACCGACCAATCATAAAACTAGGCTGCATCTCAAATGGCACCCTTTTCCCTGGTCAAAAGGTAGTGCACTATGTAGGGAATAGGGTGCCATTTGGGATGGAGCCACAACACTCATTTTAGAGAGGATGAGGGGGAGGGGCTGGTTGTCAATCTGATATCAAACCCTGAGGCAGACGGCTGTCAGGACTGCTGCCTTCCCTATTGTTATTCTGTCTGTACAGCTTGTATAACAGTGTCAATTTGCTGTCCCCTCAAAATAACTCAACACACAGCCATTAATGTCTAAACCACTGGCAACAAAAGTGAGTACACCCCTAAGTGAAAATGTCCAAATTGGGCCCAAAGTGTCAATATTTTGTGTGGCCACCATCATTGTCCAGCACTGCCTTAACCCTCTTGGGCATGGAGTTCAGTTAAACCGCTGTATGGTCTTGGCCACCATGCTGCAGCTCAGTTTCAGGGTCTTGGCAATCTTCTTATAGCCCAGGCCATCTTTATGTAGAGCAACAAATCTTTTTTTTCAGATCCTCAGAGCCCTTTGCCATGAGGTGCCATGTTGAACTTCCAGTGACCAGTCAGTATGAGGGAGTGTGAGAAACATGACACCAAATGTAACACACCTGCTCCCCATTCACACCTGAGACCTTGTAACACTAACGAGTCACATGACACCGGGGAGGGAAAATGGCTAATTGGGCCCAATTTAGACATTTTCACTTAGGGGTGTACTCACTTTTGTTGCCAGCGGTTTAGACATTAATGGCTGTGTGTTGAGTTATTTTGAGGGGACAGCAAATTTACACTGTTATACAAGCTGTACACTCACTACTTTACATTGTAGCAAAGTGTCATTTCTTCAGTGTTGTCTCATGAAAAGATATACTCAAATATTTACAAAAATGTGAGGGATGTACTCACTTTTGTGATATACGTACATACATACAGTGGGGCAAAAAAGTATTTAGTCAGCCACCAATTGTGCAAGTTCTCCCACTTAAAAAGATGAGAGAGGCCTGTAATTTTCATCATAGGTACACTTCAACTATGACAGACAAAATGAGAAAAAAAATCCAGAAAATCACATTGTAGGATTTTTTATGAATTTATTTGCAAATTATGGTGGAAAATAAGTATTTGGTCAATAACGAAAGTTTATCTCAATACTTTGTTATATAGCCTTTGTTGGCAATGACAGAGGTCAAACGTTTTCTGTAAGTCTTCACAAGGTTTTCACACACTGTTGCTGGTATTTTGGCCCATTCCTCCATGCAGATCTCCTCTAGAGCAGTGATGTTTTGGGGCCAAATTTCTATGGGGTTGAGATCTGGAGACTGGCTAGGCCACTCCAGGACCTTGAAATGCTTCTTACGAAGCCACTCCTTCGTTGCCGGGTGGTGTGTTTGGGATCATTGTCATGCTGAAAGACCCAGCCACGTTTCATCTTCAATGCCCTTGCTGTTGGTAGGCTTTGTTACTTTGGTCCCAGCTCTCTGCAGGTCATTCACTAGGTCCCCCCGTGTGGTTCTGGGATTTTTGCTCACCGTTCTTGTGATCATTTTGAGATCTTGCGTGGAGCCCCAGATCGAGGGAGATTATCAGTGGTCTTGTATGTCTTCCATTTCCTAATAATTGTTCCCACAGTTGATTTCTTCAAACCAAGCTGCTTACCTATTGCAGATTTAGTCTTCCCAGCCTGGTGCAGGTCTACAATTTTGTTTCTGGTGTCCTTTGACAGCTCTTTGGTCTTGGCCATAGTGGAGTTTGGAGTGTGACTGTTTGAGGTTGTGGACAGGTGTCTTTTATACTGATAACAAGTTCAAACAGGTGCCATTAATACAGGTAACGAGTGGAGGACAGAGGAGCACTCTTAAAGAGGTACTGGTCTGTGAGAGGTCTGTGAGAGCCAGAAATCTTGCTTGTTTGTAGGTGACCAAATACTTATTTTCCACCATAATTTGCAAATAAATTAATAAAAAATCCTACAATGTGATTTTCTGGATTTCTTTTCTAATTTTGCCTGTCATAGTTGAAGTGTATCTATGTTGAAAATTACAGGCCTCTCAATTTTTTAAGTGGGAGAACTTGCACTATTGGTGGCTGACTAAATACTTTTTTGCCCCACTATACATACATACATACATACATACATACATAAATATATATACAGACATACACACATACATACATGAATTTTGGCCAATGCCTTATGACAGAGCTGGTGTAATTGAGTCGCACACACTTTTTCAGTTCTGCCCACAAATTTTCTATAGAATTGAGGTCAGGGCTTTGTGATGGCCACTCCAATACCTTGACTTTGTTGTCCTTAAACCCTTTTGCCACAACTTTGGAAGTATGCTTGGGGTCATTGTCCATTTGGAAGACCCATTTGCGACCAAGCTTTGACTTCCTGACTGATGTCTTGACATGTTGCTTCAATATATCCACATAATTTCCCTTTCTCATGAAGCCATCTATTTTGTGAAGTGCACCAATCCCTCCTGCAGTAAAGCACCCCCACAACATGATGCTGCCACCCCTGTGCTTCACGGCTGGGATGGTGTTCTTCGGCTTGCAAGCATCCCCCTTTGTCCTCCAAACATAACATAACGATGGTCATTATGGCCAAACAGTTATATTTTTATTTCATCAGACCAGAGGACATTTCTCCAAAAAGTACGATCTTTGTCCCCATGTGCAGTTGCAAACCGTAGTCTGGCTTTTTTATGGCGGTTTTGGAGCAGTGGCTTCTTCCTTGCTGAGCGTCCTTTCAGGTTATGTCGATATAGGACTTGTTTTACTGTGGATATAGATACCTTTGTACCTGTTTCCTCCAGCATCTTGACAAGGTCCTTTGCTGTTGTTCTGGGATTGATTTGCACTTTTCACACCAAAGTACGTTCATCTTTAGGAGACAGAACACGTCTCCTTCCTGAGCGGTATGTCGGCTGCGTGGTCCCATGGTGTTTATACTTGCGTACTATTGTTTGTACAGATAAACGTGGTACCTTCAGGCGTTTGGAAATTGCTTCCAAGGATGAACCAGATTTGTGGAGGTCTGCAATTTTTTTCTGAGGTCTTGGCTGATTTCTTATTATTTTCCCATGATGTCAAGCAAAAGAGGCACTGAGTTTGAAGGTAGGCCTTGAAATACATCTTATCTTAGAAGCTTCTAAAGACATGACATCATTTTCTGGAATTTTCCAAGCTGTTTAATGGCACAGTCAACTTAGTGTAGGTAAACTTCTGACCCACTGGAATTGTGATACGATGAATTATAAGTAAAATAATCTGTCTGTAAACAATTGTTGGTAAAGTTTCTTGTGTGATGCACAAAGTAGATGTCCTAACCGACTTGCCAAAACTATGGTTTGTTCACAAGAAATTTGTGGAGTGGTTGAAAAACGAGTTTTAATGACTCCAACCTAAGTGTATGTAAACTTCTGACTTCAACTGTACATACATATGTCATCATACCTGTAATATATACTGAATAGCTAGTCTTCACTCGTTGTGTTATATGGCTATATTATATTGCAGGTCCTTGGCTTTGTGAGGACAGTGGTACTATGTATAAGGTCTCACCTCTTGATCTGCTGTTTGTTATGACCTACTGTCTAGCAACCACCTAGAACCACCCATGTTTTAGCATCTACTACATTACCAAGCTCAGCTGTGACTTTGCGTAGATATGTCTTATGGGTCGTAATGTACCAGACAATCTCCTCTCTTTCAGAGGTGACCGTTGTTATGGGATCCATTTCCTTTTTTTTCCAAGGTGTGTGTTATTACGAGGTCAATCTCTTCTTTGTCTAAGGTGTGTGTTATTGTGTCCTGATATCTCCTCATCCTCCTTTCATATCCATGGTGTGTTGTAACGATGTGTTGCAGTGCGCATGCTCAGGGCAGGTCTGGCGACCCAGAGATGATACTGATGATTGATCCTGGCGGTGGGATAAGTACCCAGCTCAGCACCGGCCCACTGAAACGCAGCCAGCTGGAAAATTAGAAATCTCTTCAGCCCTGGTCCATTTGATATCCGGTATCATCTTCCCAGCTCGTACGGTGCAGGCCAGGCACTCCCCTCTCACAGCCAATAAATCTGTAATTAAATGATGTGTGTGTGTGTATACGTGAGCGCCCGGTGCACGTACTTGAAGGATTAGCTCTGGCAGTGGGGTGATAGGATGTAGGGGGGTCGTGAAGGGGGGTTGTTCACATGTCAGGTCCCCCCCCCCACACACACACACACCTTACCTCACACCTTACCCCCACCTCCCACCTTACCTCCCATCTCACACCTTACCTCACACCTCCCACCTTACCTCACACCTCCCACATCTCACACCTTACCTCCCACACCTCACACCTCACCTCCGACCTTACCTCACACCTTACCTCCCACACCTCACACCTTACCTCACGCCTTACCTCACTCCTTACCTCACTCCTTACCTACCAAACTCACTGGTAGTGAGAAGAGACAGAAAACGAAACATAAAAGGGTCTCTCATGATTGTTCTGAGTGTTTGTCTAACCCTGTTGTGTTGTTGTGTTCCATCCAGGCACCTCTGCCCAGGGCAACCCCCTCCTGGCCTCCCTGCCTGTCCCGGGACGGCCCCTGCAGCCTCACCTCGACCTCAAGCACTTCCTGCCTTTCAGGCTCAATGGATCGTCCCCCCTCAGCCTCTTCCCTAACTTCAGCACAGTGAGTTACACAGCCCGACATGGCACATCAACATCACCTAGTCATATCTACGTAACTCCCACGCTGCTGGTGTGAACTCAAAATATATTTTGGTCTGTAAAATATTCTGTTATTTTCATGAGCTTAAGATGTCTGAAAAAATAGGCTACTCAAAGTGCCTGATGCCATTACCTTAAATTCCAATATATCTGTTAGTATTATAGAGTCACGCCCACCTATGTGCGGACATTGTCAAAGGCTCCACCCACTGGACAGGTAGGGAACCAAGGTGACCAGAAGAATACAGTATCGGTTCTTGGGGGATTTAACAGAAGGGAAGTAAGAGTGAAATTGTTAAGAGATTTGTAAATTCAAATATAGTTAATGTATTTTAACTGTACTCTAAGTTAAATGTACTCCAAATAGAAATAAGCACACATAATAATTTGAGAGTGTGGGAAGGGCTGTATGGAGGGGGTGGGAAGGGGATATATATTGACAATGTATGAAATTTAAATATGCTTGATTATCTACCATGGAAAAATGACACAAACAAATATAATTGAAAAATAACTGTAAAAAATAGAGTCATGAGTTGAGTAGAATACAATTACATTATTTTCTTATTTGCATATTCTAACATGTTCTACTTTTGGAAGACCTCGACATCGCTGTTGTTTTGTATATATGTTGTTGTTGACTGTGTTGCTTTGAAAATCTTCAATAAAATGTTAGAAAGAAAGAATGCCGTACAGGGGAGGAGGGGTTGAGTGAGCTCACATTGAGCTGCTGACTGGGCGTCCAGGGATTCTGATGATGTGATATTCAACAACCATACTACTGTTTTAATGACAGTTTTATTGACCGCTGACCCCTCAGCCCCTCACGGTGCTAGACTTGTCTCCCGGTCCCACAGACGCTGGTTACAGCCTGTAGTAGTTGGAACTTTTCATTTCTCCTGGGCTTTGAGGTAGAATCGTTATTCCTAGAGTGGTTTCCCCCTCAGCATTGTGGAAGATTTAATACCAGCAACCCAGAGACAAGCCCACCTATCTTTTGTTTTTAAACAGACCTATAAGCCACACAGCTTTACACACCTGCAGTCTGCTGGTTACATTGCTTCAGATGCTTCTGTGTCTAGAATTAAGAAATGGTGAGTTTTTGATCCTTCTCTTACAGACTGTGTGCGTGTGCGTGCGTGTGCGTACGTGCGCGCGTGCGTTCACTACATGACCAAGAGTATGTGGACATCTGCTTGTCAAACATCTCATTCCAAAATCATGGGCAATAATATGGAGTTGGTCCCCCCTTTGCTGCTACAACAGCCTCCACTCCTCTGAGAAGGCTTTCCACTAGATTTTTGAACATTTCTGTGGGGACTTGCTTCCATTCAGCCACAAGATAGTAGTGAGGTTGGGCACTGATGTTGGCCGATTAGGTCTGGCTCGCAATCGACGTTCCAATTCATCTCAAAGGTGTTTGTTGGGGTTGAGGTCAGGGCTCTGTGCAGGCCAGTCAAGTTCTTCCACACCGATCTCTACAAACCATTTCTGTATGGACCTCGCTTTGTACAAGGGGGCATTGTCATGCTGAAACAGGAAAGGGCCTTCCCCAAACTGTTGCCACAACTTTGGAAGCAGAAAATCGTTTAGAATGTCATTGTATGCTGTAGCATTAAGATTTCCCTTCACTGGAACTTAGGGGCCTAGCCCAAACCATGAAAAACAGCCCCAGACCATTATTCCTCCTCCACCAAACTTTACAGTTGGCACTATGCATTGGGGCAGGTAGCGTTCTCCAGGCAGCCGCCAAACTCAGATTCGTCTGTCAGACTGCCAGTTGGTGAAGTGTAATTCATCACCCCAGAGAACGTGTTTCCACTGTTCCAGCTGACGCTTGGTATTGGGCATGGTGATCTTAGTCTTGTGTGCGGCTGCTCGGCCATGGAAACCCATTTCATGAAGCTCCTGACTAACCGTTATTGTGCTGACGTTGCTTCCAGTGGCAGTTTGGAACTCGGTAATAAGTGTTTCCACTTAGCAGCTGAGCCATTGTTGCTCCAGCCCTTACAGTTGACCGGGGCAGCTCTAGCAGGGCAGAAATATGACAAACTGACTTGTTGGGAAGGTGGCGTCCTATGACGGTGCCACATTGAAAGTCACTGAGCTCTTCAGTACAGGCCGTTCTACTGCCAATGTTTGTCTATGTAGATTGCATGGCAGTGTGCTTGATTTTATACCCCTGTCATAAACAGGTGTGACTGAAATAGCCAAATCCACTAATTTGAATGGGTGTACACATACAGAGGGGCAAAAAAGTATTTAGTCAGCCACCAATTGTGCAAGTTCTCCCACTTAAAAAGATGAGAGAGGACTGTAATTTTCATCACTTCAACTATGACAGACAACATTAGAAGAAAAAAAATCCAGAAAATCACATTGTAGGATTTTTTATTAATTAATTTGAAAATTATGGTGGAAAATAAGTATTTGGTCACCTACAAACAAGCAAGATTTCTGGCTCTCACAGACCTCGCACAGACCAGTACTTCTTTAAGAGGCTCCTCTGTCCTCCACTCGTTACCTGTATTAATGGCACCTGTTTGAACTTGCTATCAGTATAAAAGACACCTGTCCACAACCTCAAACAGTCACACCACTATGGCCAAGACCAAAGAGCTGGCAAAGAACACCAGAAACAAAATTGTAGACCTGCACCAGGCTGGGAAGACTGAATCTGCAATAGGTAAGCAGCTTGGTTTGAAGAAATCAACTGTGGGAACAATTATTAGGAAATGGAAGACATACAAGACCACTGATAATCTCCCTTGATCTGGGGCTCCATGCAAGATCTCACCCCGTGGGGTCAAAATGATCACAAGAAGGGTGAGCAAAAATCCCAGAACCACACAGAGGGACCTAGTGAATGACCTGCAGAGAGCTGGGACCAAAGTAACAAAGCCTACCATCAGTAACACACTACGCCGCCAGGGACTCAAATCCTGCAGTGCCAGACGTGTCCCCCTGCTTAAGCCAGTACATGTCCAGGCCCGTCTGAAGTTTGCTAGAGAGCATTTGGATGATCCAGAAGAAGATTGGGAGAATGTCATATGGTCAGATGAAACCAAAATTTAACTTTTTTGGTAAAAACTCAACTCGTCGTGTTTGGAGGACAAAGAATGCTGAGTTGCATCCAAAGAACACCATGCCTACTGTGAAGCATGGGGGTGGAAACATCATGCTTTGGGGCTGTTTTTCTGCAAAGGGACCAGGACGACTGATCCGCGTAAAGGAAAGAATGAATGGGGCCATGTATCGTGAGATTTTGAGTGAAAACCTCCTTCCATCAGCAAGGGCATTGAAGATGAAACGTGGCTGGGTCTTTCAGCATGACAATCATCCCAAACACACCGCCCCGGCAACGAAGGAGTGGCTTCGTAAGAAGCATTTCAAGGTCCTGGAGTGGCCTAGCCAGTCTCCAGATCTCAACCCCATAGAAAATCTTTGGAGGGAGTTGAAAGTCCATGTTGCCCAGCAACAGCCCCAAAACATCACTGCTCTAGAGGAGATCTGCATGGAGGAATGGGCCAAAATACCAGCAACAGTGTGTGAAAACCTTGTGAAGACTTACAGAAAACGTTTGACCTATGTCATTGCCAACAAAGGGTATATAACAAAGTATTGAGATAAACTTTTGTTATTGACCAAATACTTTTTTTCCAGAATAATTAACAAATAAATTCATTAAAAATCCTACAATGTGATTTTCTGGATATTCTTTTCTCATTTTGTCTGTCATAGTTGAAGTGTACCTATGATGAAAATTACAGGCCTCTCTCATCTTTTTAAGTGGGAGAACTTGCACAATTGGTGGCTGACTAAATACTTTTTTGCCCCACTGTACATTTTGGCCATGTAGTGTATCAGAATGACTATTCATATTGACAACTACAATTTGCCTATATAGTGTACACTACCGTTCAAAAGTTTGGGGTCGCTTAGAAATGTCCATTAAAATAACATCAAATTGATAACAAATACAGTGTATTTGTAGCTGGAAACGGCAGATTTTTTAATGGAATATCTACATAGGCGTACAGAGGCCCATTATCAGCAACCATCACTCCTGTGTTCCAATGGCACGTTGTATTTGCTAATCCAAAATTATCATTTTAAAAGGCTAATTGGTCATTAGAAAACCCTTTTGCAATTATGTTAGCACAGCTGAAAACTATGGGAGAGGTGAGACACAGAGATCTGTGGTGCTGATTCACACAGTGGACGGATGAGGAGCATGGGGAGAGGTGGAGGGTCTAAGAGCGTGCACGTGTCCTGTATCAGATGGTGGTCTGGGAGCGTGCACGTGTCCTGTATCAGATGGTGGTCTGGGAGCGTGTACGTGTCCTGTATCAGATGGTGGTCTGGGAGTGTGCACGTGTCCTGTATCAGATGGTGTCTGGGAGTGTGCACGTGTCCTGTATCAGATGGTGTCTGGGAGTGTGCACGTGTCCTGTATCAGATGGTGGTCTGGGAGCGTCCACGTGTCCTTTATCAGATGGTGGTCTGGGAGCGTGCACGTGTCCTGTATCAGATGGTGGTCTGGGAGCGTGCACGTGTCCTGTATCAGATGGTGGTCTGGGAGCGTGCACGTGTCCTGTATCAGATGGTGGTCTGGGAGCGTGCACGTGTCCTGTATCAGATGGTGGTCTGGGAGTGTGCACGTGTCCTGTATCAGATGGTGTCTGGGAGTGTGCACGTGTCCTGTATCAGATGGTGTCTGGGAGTGTGCACATGTCCTGTATCAGATGGTGGTCTGGGAGCGTCCACGTGTCCTTTATCAGATGGTGGTCTGGGAGTGTGCACGTGTCCTGTATCAGATGGTGGTCTGGGAGCGTGCACGTGTCCTGTATCAGATGGTGGTCTGGGAGCGTGCACGTGTCCTGTATCAAATGGTGGTCTGGGATTGTTCACGTGTCCTGTATCAGATGGTGGTCTGGGAGCGTGCACGTGTCCTGTATCAGATGGTGGTCTGGGAGCGTGCACGTGTCCTGTATCAGATGGTGGTCTGGGAGTGTGCACGTGTCCTGTATCAGATGGTGGTCTGGGAGCGTGCACGTGTCCTTTATCGGATGGTCATCTGGGAGCGTCCACATGTCCTGTATCGGATGGTGGTCTGGGAGCGTTCACATGTCCTTTATCGGATGGTCATCTGGGAGCGTGCGTGTGTCTTGTATCGGATGATGGTCTGGGAGCATTCACGTGTCATTTATAGGATGGTCATCTGGGAGCGTGCACGTGTCTTGTATCGGATGGTGGGGTACAGACTTTCCAAGTGAAAGGCTCCCTCTGTGTGTGATCACCGGCAGACCACCACCCACAGTCACCGGTCACCCAGGAAGCCCGGTGAGAAAACCTGCCTAGCCAATCACAAAGCCAGGGAGTAAACTAGCCAACCAGTCAGAGCAGCAGTATTAGTAGTAGTAACAGCTGCATTATTCATACAACCTGCCTTCCAGCACAGAAAAAAACACACCACAAGAAAACGACAGCATCACCACACTATGAAGTCATCTATGAACCACTACTTCTCTAGCATACAGCTAGCAGATGTGCTACATAGCCTTTCGCTTGCCACCAACTCCCTAGAATTCAACCAGCCTTCAAGAGTTAATAACAGCAAATGACACCCACCTCAGACTTCTGGCACAGAATAATTAGACTATAGCGGCTATGTGACCTAGCTAATATAACACACAGCAGACCAATACAGCTATGGCATTAATCACCAGGACCCTTCCCCCTCTTCCAGTCTCACCTTTCTGCTTTCCTAGGAGGTGTCCTAAATGACACCTTATTCCCAGTTTAGTGCACTACTGGCCCTGGTCAAAAGTAGTGCACTACATAGGGAATAGGGTCTAATTTGGGACTCCAGCCCCAGTCTCAATGGTGACATTCAGGTTCTCTGGGGCCCGGTGAGGCAGAGGCACACGTTGTTCGGGGCATGTGCAGGGGGAAGATGAATGCACCTGTCTCACGAGCTAAATAGACCCCAGTCTCCCCCTGCACCTCCCCTGCACCTCAATCATCGTTTCAGCTGAGGCCCGCCATGAGATAGCTCCTGTCTGCAGAGGGGGAGGGGGGAGAGAGGAAGTGGGCCGGACAATAGGTGCATTTATACCGGCCTGTTCAGGATGGCTGCAGGTGAACAATGGCCACATTCTCTCAGCTCCCTAAAACAAATAGTTGTGTGCGGCGTACCCTGTGAAGGTGGCCAGAGGGCACAGTGTAGAGGAGCTCTGATTCCATGACACAGTTTTGGCTTCGGAAGGGAAAGGTTAGTTGCTCCCCGAGGTAGCAGCACTGCACCGCATTGTTTAAGGAGCCAGAATAGAGGGGTGTAGGGTTACCCTTGAGGGAACAGCGGGTAAGCAGTGTTGCACAGGGTGGAGGATGCAAGACAGGTGCTTTTAAGGTTGTTTCTATTCCACACCCCACCACACCTGGCCTTTTGAAAACAGATTATTTAGAGTCAACACAGAAACAGAGCTGTGTGTGTGTGTGTGTGTGTGTGTGTGTGTGTGTGTGTGTGTGTGTGTGTGTGTGTGTGTGTGTGTGTGTTCATGCCTGTGTGTGTTGAGGGGCAGCCATTGTTTAGTGTTGTGTATCAGACAATAGCCAGTGCCATCCACACACACAGCCACTGTTGTGAAGTGATGCCAGGGAAGACGCATATCTGGTTACACTGAGTGTAACATGGCTTGCCCAGCACTTTGTTCCAACCCAGCCCTCCACAGCGGGCACAGCCACCCCCTCCTCCCTCTCTGTCTCTGAGGAGAGGGCAGCACGGGGCGAGCCAGACGCCAGGCTGGGGAAGGATCCAGGGTGATTGTTATATTTGATACCGTGCTGATGGGGGGGCCACACTGAAATCAGCTGTCGTCATGCAATCCAGCCATTCTAATCAAGCCCAGAGCTGTCCCTCTGGCTCTGGCCTCACACCCCCTATCAGCTGTGATGGTGAGAGAATATCTTCCCTCCCTCAGGAGTCTGACAGCTTTAGGCACGTAGACAGTAAAAGTAATGTGACCTGTCATCTATATTGTCTGCCCAAAGTCCCTTTCTCGAGCTACTTCCCACTATACTGCCCTGGATCAGAGCTCGCATGCCGTTGCATCCTCAGGCTGACGTTAGCTGCGTCTCCAATTCTCCATGCAGTTTTGTTGTGGTCAAACCCAGTGGATTTATAGGGGTATCAGGGGTCAGAGGTCGCGGATGGACTGATAGATTTAGACCCTGGTCTCCTGTCTGTCCTGCAGATGGACCCGGTGCAGAAGGCGGTGATCAACCACACGTTTGGCGTCCCTCAGCCACTCAAGAAGAAACAGATAATCTCCTGTAACATCTGTCACCTGCGCTTCAACTCCCCGGTAAGAGAGTGTGTGTGTGTGTGTGTGTGTGTGTGTGTGTGTGTGCGCGTGCGTGCGTGTGTGCGTGCGCGTGCGCGTGTGTTTGTCTGCATGACTGCGAGAGGGAAAGGGAGAAAAGAGAGAGAGAGTGATTAAGAGAGAAGGAAAGTCAGTTGCAGACTTGAGTTGGTAGATTTGACAGTTAGAAGAAATCAACATTTATTTGTTCCTTCCAGCTATCTTCATTAATGTTTTAAGAAATTAAAGCCGTTCCAAATTACCTGAGCTCCTATCATCCTCACTGACTCACAGCAGCTTATCTGTGGCGGCTGATAGGGAGTCCAGTCGGGCTCTGAGCGTGCATGCGTGTGTTTGTGTGTGTGTATCCACACGCTCGTGCGTGTGTTCCTCTGTGTGAAATGTTCTTATTATTCAATCGGAAGGTATTCATTTGCTTTTCTGTATTCCTGGATATCTGAAGTGGTGTGCGTGTGCGTGGGTGTGTGAGTGTACTGCGGTAGGTTGTATTGGTGCGAGGGATTAGACAGCAGGGAAAGCTTCCGTTTATCAGCAAAGAGCAGAAACAATCACGAGCCCAGGCAGGAGACAACATTCTCAACTCCTCTCTTGATTTCTCCCATTCCTGCCACCTCAAACACACACACACACACACACACACACACACACACACACACACACACACACACACACACACACACACACACACACACACACACAGTCACACACACACACACACACACACACAGTCACACAGTCACATACACTCAGTCACATAAACAAACAACCAATGAAATGGGATGTCTTAAACACAAACACCTAAGAGTTGGGCAAAGGCTGATTTAAAAAAAAAACTCTTTCTCCCTGTCCCCCTCTCTCTAGCTCTCTCACTTACGCATACACACAGAGGAACACACAAATACTGTTTCACACACACACATCCTCTGGAGACTTGATCTTCAAAGAGGAGCAGAGACACAGAAGAGGGTGAGCTGAGGCTGAGGGGGAAAGGAAAGCAGAGTAGACAGTGGCAGGCGTTCTCTCCAGGCTTCACACGGCAGAGCAAATCCCATTCCCATCCTCCCTCCGTACAACACGAGCTACAGCTGGAGAGAGGTGTCAGGTCTGGGGGTCTGAGGTGGGGGGGGGGGGGTGAGAAGACAAGGGGGCACAGAGCTTTAAACAGCTTATTATAGGGAGGAGGAAAACTTCCTCAGTCAAACTGTAAATAAAGTTTCAATGGAAAATTATATAAGTATTTATTTGCGGTATATTGTATACTATTTATTATTAGATATTGTTTATTAGCTCCACGTTCTGTAATGTTTATTTGAAATATAAAGAATGTTCGTTGTGAACGTACATTCGATGTAGCACATTGAATCGTCGGATAGTGATCGAGACCGAAGCCTTATTTAGAGAACGTGTAATAAAGAATGTATTCAACTTCTATAGCGCTTTTCATGACAGAAAGAGTCTCAAAGCCTGCATTCATGTCTGGTAGTGTGACGTGACAGCCAGTGCCTTTTAAAATGCTAAGTGCTCATGCTAATGTTCATTTCACACTCCCTGTGTCTCCCTGTCTCTCTGTGTGTCTCGTACTGTATGGCTCGGAGTTGGACTGGAGAACGAAGAAGGTAACGGGGGCTGAAAGAGAGCAGAGCTGATTTGTCACAGCACAATAATCTCATAAGCATTTTCACGGCCGATCAGTCAGACGACATGGTGAAATATTATAGTCCAAGTAATGTTTAAAGAAGTGTTGATGGCTGCTGTTGGTTTATTTATAGCCAGAGCTCCCGACACAGAACGGTAGGTACATCATTTGGTTTGTTAATACTGTACACAGTGTACATATTTAACTACATGTAGCCAAAGACCATGGTTCTGATGGATCTGATCTGCCTTGGTTTTTACTTTTTGTGTGCGTGTGTGTGTGCGTGTGCGTGTGCGCGTGTTTGTGCGTGTGTGTGTGTGTGTGTGTGTGTGTGTGTGTGTGTGTGTGTGTGCGTGTGTGTGTGTGTGTGTGTGTGTGTGTGTGTGGTACCATGGCTATTAAGGTTATTATGGAGGCTGAGGCAGTTGAGAGAAGATACAAAACCCAAAAGGAGCACCAGTGTGTTGTATTCATTCTAATGAGAAGGTCTCATTGTGTGAGAGAAGCTTAATTGAACAGGGTGAGTCACTTCCACGCTTCTCTCCAGCATTTAGGATTCCTTCATTGGCTTGCCCATCAAAGTAGAACCCACTCTTTCTCTTCATTCTAATTTCTTCCCCACAATTCATTTCAGGTCTATTTGCGGCTTGGGTTATTTTATGACTTATTTGCATTTATATGGCAAGGGGAAATTCTTTGAATTCTAAAGAGGAGCTGGATTGAGAGACTGCTGTGAGTTGATCATTATGAGTTCATGACAGAGCAGAACAGCAAGAGTGAGGAATGCATTTACTTGATCAATTCTGAGCTAACTATTTGTCTTGCTGTTTGTGCAGTAGCCTTGATATTTCAGTCACCATTGTTTCAGCCTATCAGCACCCAGGAGCAAAATTATTAAATACTGTATATATTTTTTTTTTATCGGTTTGGTGCAATTTTCATAACTCTTAGTACAAAAGCTCATCAAAAAGTACAACACACAAAATCATACAGTCACTTTTTTCGCCAAACTTAATCAGTGTTTCATCTAGAAATAAATGTTTCCCCTTTTCAATACATCTATATATGAAGTACTTTCACAATGCAATGCTCACATTACTTTTGATATGATTCTCTTCTCTTTTGTAAAAATATATTTGACTACTACTTCATCCGTTTGGAAAACCTATAGATTTGACTTGTGTACTGGTTTGTCTGCTACAGATTTAGAGAACAACAACAGATAATACAAATGTATGTCTCTAAAGTAGAAACATAAATAGTATAATATATACTCGAATGTACTACTATGATGATGACTAATGATTTTACATCACAGTAAAAAAAAAAAGAGTCTGATCCAATATTGACAAGATCAAGAGAAATACTGTTTGTAATGAATCAATTCCACGTTTATTGGTCGTGTACACATATAAGCAGATGTTACAGCAGGTGCAGTGAAATGCTCGCATTTCTTGCTCCTACAATGCAGTAATACAATATCAATACAATACCAATACAATATCAATACAATACCAATACAATATCAATACAATACCAATACAATATCAATACAATACCAATACAATATCAATACAATACCAATACAATATCAATACAATACCAATACAATATCAATACAATACCAATACAATATCAATACAATATCAATACAATACCAATACAATATCAATACAATACCAATACAATATCAATACAATACCAATACAATATCAATACAATACCAATACAATATCAATACAATACCAATACAATATCAATACAATACCAATACAATATCAATACAATACCAATACAATATCAATACAATACCAATACAATATCAATACAATACCAATACAATACCAATACAATATCAATACAATATCAATACAATATCAATACAATACAATACCAATACAATACCAATACAATACCAATACAATACCAATACAATATCAATACAATATCAATACAATATCAATACAATACCAATACAATATCAATATCAATACAATATCAATACAATACCAATACAATATCAATACAATACCAATACAATATCAATACGCAAATCATCCAGAAAATCCAAAACAAGAAAGAAATGCATCCCCAGAATGATGGTCTTTTTGACACTGGCTGACACAGTTCTGTAACACCCCAGTGGGATTCGAACCCACAACTCTGGTGTTGCTCGTGCCATGCTCTTACGAACTAAGCCATGTCCAGGAACACTACAATACATGTACAAAAAAATAATACATTACTGTAAAGTACAATACACGATTACAATACAGGTGGAAGATGTATGATTGCCATCCGCCTAAGTGTACCACCCTCCTTCAGGGCCTCGAGGAGGCATGCAAATAACATCAATCCAGACCAGGCTTCGATTCGCCATACCGAAAGGTTTTTCCCCAGGTGTGTGAATAATAAGGATATTTACTGCGATTTCGATGAGAACCTATGGCAAAATGCTCAAGACAGTCTTCATGCAAACTAGTGCCTGCTAAACACGATCTTTCTGTCGTTTATTTCATTTGTTACATTGTGAAATATGTCTTTAAGGATCACACCTTTGATCACACGTGGGATAGAAATGATGGAAATTTGATGCTCAGTCAATTTGAATCTGCAGTGCAAGTGTATTGCCTAATGTGAAAACAGCGTAATGTACTGTAATTTACAGTACTGTAGGATACTACATTCAAACAGCATTTTCTTCTATTGGATTCACTTGTAGTTAAAATAACTACATTGAGAAGACATCATTATGTTGTGTTTAGGTGATTAAACTAATGTACTCATTATATTTCACAGTAAACTTCTATTTTGGATCAAATGGCTGTGTGGTGAAAGAAGTCTCCAAACAAAATGAACGCACAATGAAAGTTTTTGAATGTAAGGCTGGCTGCGTTACAAGTGTTTACCAGGTTGGGAGTTTTGTGCGAAGAGTTTTAAATTCACCACATACTTGTGAAAATTGTACCAAACTGTATTCTTACAGTAATGAACATTAGTCTAGATGAAAGCTAGAACTACTGACACAACTCCACCCAGTCCTAATGCAGTTTGTCAAAACAAACAAACATAATTGAATGTATGGTGAGGTTCTGTTTGTGTGTTAGAGAGAGAGAGAGAGAGGGAACGCACGTGTCACTGTCTGTGGGTGGTCTGTATGTGTTTGTAGGGTCATGCAATGCTTGCTAGTCATGTATCCTTCTTTGTAGTCATCTCTCCAACAAGACTGAGTTGGTGATAGTCCAATACAGGTCTCAGCTTCATCTGTTTACATTTTAATGAGAGATCTCTGTATCGATTCATCTGCTATTTCTATTTGCTCTGATAGCAGGGGGATTTGCCCATGGATTGAGCTGGGTCATGAGAATTATTACAATGTGGAGGTCAAATGTGCAGCAGGGTGTGTATGTCCTTTTTTGGAGAATGTATGTGTGTGTTTTGAGTGTGTCTGAGAATGTGACAGAGTGTGTGTGTTCTCTGTTGGGTGTGTGTGTGCAGTTAATTTGTGTGTGCACATGTGTGCACAGTATGCTTGGTATGTAGTGTGTTGTGTGTTGTGTTTGTGTGGTGTGTGCGTGCGTGCGTGCTGTTTGCAGGGTCTGTCTCAGTGTGCCTATTTAATATTCTGATTGTCGAGATGGGATCCTGTCTCCTTTTTGCACATTACACATGCAATTATACCTCTGGCCTCCCACTGTGCCAGTGCTCTTATCAGGTAGGAACAGACTCTCTCCTTCACACAGGCAGCAGTGTGTGTTGGTGTGTGTGTGTGTGTTCATACATGTGTCAGACCTGGGTTCAAATACATATTTGAATATTTGTTATTTAAATAATAATTTTCTGTGTATTTGAATATTTTCAAATAATGTGGCCCGAATCAACTACTTCCATTTAAAAGTATTTTCAAATAATGTTCTATAAATAGCCTATTACAAATGCCTGGGTTAAATGCATGGGAGTGTATTTGAGTCAGTGTATTGGAGTAAATACTTTCCACAAGTAAATACTTTCCAAATACTTTCCAAGGGTATTTCCAAATACATTCCAATATTCAACTACTTGTCTTTTCAAATAAAAAATCAAAATATTCACTTCCAAGTGTCTTTGAAAGTAACTGAAATGTCCTAAATAGTATTTGAACCCAGGTCTTGTGTGTGTGTGTGTGTGTGTGTGTGTGTGTGTGTGTGTAAAGATGAAAATGAAATTTTTTGCAGAGGTACTGTATATTTGAGTGTTTTTAAAAGTGCATGTCTTACAGCAATATATGGATAAGTGCTACTGCTAACCTTCCTGTGGTGTTTCTGCTCTCTGTGGGGTCCCTTCCAGAACCAGGCAGAAGCACACTATAAGGGGCATAAACATGCCCGGAAGCTGAAAGCCATGGAGGCCCAGAAGAACCGTCAGCGTCGACTTGGGGAAGCCACGTCCACAGGCAGGGAGAGAGACCGGGAACGAGACCGAGAACGGGACAGGGAGAGGGCTAAGACTGCTGCGACTGTTACACTTCCCACTGAGACCCTCCCCGCACTCATGGACACAGGCCCGATGGAGGCAACGAGTAAGTTAACTGATAGTGAGAGGGAGAAAAGGGAAGAACAGAAACCTACCAATATTCACTCTGTGTAGATGATCTTTCTTTCAATTTTTCTCTCCTTTTTCTGTTGATGTTTTCTGCTTTTCACCTTTGCTCACTTATCTTCCCTCATCCCTCTCTTTCCCCCTTTACTCTTCTCCATCCTACCTCTTATCCATCTACTCTCTTTCCATCACTTTCCACCTCTAATCCCTCTTTCTTCCTTTCATCCGTCTTCTCTCCTCCCATTTCTCTCCGGTCCTCCCATCTTCCTCCTCCTCCATCCCTCTCCCTTCATCTCATCCCTTTCCCTCCATCCTTCTCTCATCTCTTCCGGTACTTTGTCATTATTATTTCTTGATGCTACCCTGTCCCTCCCTCCCTCCCTCCCTCCCTCCCTCCCTCCCTCCCTCCCTCCCTCCCTCCCTCCCTCCCTCCCTCCCTCCCTCCCTCCCTCCCTCCCTCCTTCCCTCCTCTCTACTGTGTTATTTCATGTCTGCTGTTTAAAGTCTAACAACAGGAGGGCCTGTCCCACACATACACTGCGATCAGGAACATGGGTATGAGAGGATAGGACGGCGGTGCCCCCAAACATCCAATCGTAACACCCTGTGGTCTCCAGGCCCCTCCCAGCTGGGCCTTATATCCAATCTGTCCCCCACGGTGGTGGTTGATGGTGGCTCTGAGCCTGGGGGATTGTTTGCTTACCCCCAACGTTCTCAATTTACTCTCCCTGCACCCTCTGTTTGCCCTGCTTGTAGAGAAAGGCCTGGTCCCTGTACAGGAGTTCCTAAAGAGTTCTGTGAAGTCAGGGAATGATCTGACTGCAGCACACTTATATAATCGGTGTCCCAAATGGCACCCTATTCTCTATGTAGTGCACTATTTTTGACTGGTCAAAAGTAGCACACCACATAGGGAATAGGGTGCTATTTGGGACGTAGGCGTACTGTTTGTGACATGAGAGAAATCCCCCACAATAGACCCGACTAGACTATGGATGTATCTCCTGAGTCTGGGACCAATACATGTAAATGTAGCCGTGCTCTTTTGATGAAGTCAGTAGAGAGCATCCATTACCCCATTACATTACATGATTGATCCCATTTCAATTCAGAAGCCCTGTTTATCCATCTGTAGCGATGGGACTCGAGAATCTGTTTGCTAGACTAGTTTCCTCCTCTATCCTGTATATCCCGCCTTCATCCCTCCCTCCCTCCATCTATCCCTTCACCATTCTGGCCTGAAAAATATTACTGTTAAGACCTGCATTTCAAACTAGTTTCTTTCTGATGCTAGAGGGAATATTAGTGAGGAGTGATAGGAAGGTATCAGGGTGAAGTGAGGTGTGGGTTGGGAGAGAGTCTACACTTTACTTTCCCCCAGTGCCCCTCTCTCTCTCTCTCTCTCTCTCTCTCTCTCTCTCTCTCTCTCTCTCTCTCTCTCTCTGAGAAACTGGACAAAGGACTGGGAGCAAGATAACGCTCTCACTCATCAAATCTAATATAAATATTCTGTCGTCGTAGAGAGAGGTCTGAAAGGTGGGTTGCAGCGGCAGGGACGAAAAGAGTAGAAAATGAGAGAAGATGAAATGACTGAAAGGTAGAGAGAGAGATGGGGTAGAGGAGAGGGGGAACAAGAGAGGCGGTGGAAAGAGAAGGTAGATAAGCTGTGCCTGTTTTTTTAATGTTGTCAACCATTTTACAGTTCTGAGGCAATTTTGCAATGAGGTACGCTCTTTAATAAGCCACATTGTGTGATTGGCCCGATGTGAAATTGAAATGCAGCAGAGCGAGCCAGTGGCGGCGAGCGCTACAATGCCAAACTGTAATTGGAGAACACTCAAAATTAACACTGAAATGATCTCTGTCTGTCATCAAACTCAGCATGGCAGGTGCCAATCGAACTAAAATGCCCGTGTTGTCACCCATTGAGAACCAATCAAGGAATCGATTCCATCATATCCACACTAGTCGACTTTACAGACTTTGCCATTGGATGCACTGAGTCGCATAAGTAGAAATCCCATGCAGCTGTGTTACAAGTTAGAACACTGGCATGTGTCATGTAATCTACACCTCGATTAGACTGATATAAAGGATGAATATTATTTTGTTGAATGATTTTCCACTTGAAAAAGAGAGCGAGAGAGAGATCGGCATACTGGTGCCTAGAGACACTGGGCCCGGCATCGTCAATGACAACCATCAATCACCTCCGCGTTTGATTGACTCTTTTGTTGAAGCTGTCTCCAAGGGGAACAAGACTCAGACATCTAATGATGAAATATTGTGAGGATTTCCCTTGAGGAAGTTGTCCATTTTCTTTAAGAGTGTCACGGACTAGTGATTCTAGACAAGCTTTGTGTGTGTGTGTGTGTGTGTGTGTGTGTGTGTGTGTGTGTGTGTGTGTGTGTGTGTGTGTGTGTGTGTGTGTGTGTGTGTGTGTGTGTGTGTGTGTGTGTGTGTGTGTGTGTGTGTGTGTGTGTGTGTGTGTGTGTGAGGTCTCACCACTTCTCCGCTAGTGAGTGAGCTTGTTTTAACAGTCTTCTAATCAGAATATTATTATAGCTACTAGCTCTATGACAACAGTCAGCTCTGTCATGTAGTCAATACCCTCTGACGCTACAGTTTACAGATACAGTATTCAGATACTGCACGGTTTACAGTCTGAGCCCTACACACTGATTTAATTGGACTGTTCTGCCTTTCCATGGTCAAAGAAGCGAGTGACTCGCAACAAGACATCGATCTGAACATCGATTCTTTGCAGGAGAGGGATTTGTAGCCCTCCACTCCTCAGACAGTGTGGGGCTCTTCACTGCCAATACACTGGCCTTAGAGCTGGCAGCCAGCATTGGGGTGACAGTCACTTCAGTCAGTCAGGAATGAGTGAGGAGGACATTGACTGACAAGAGGTTTGTGCTTACCCAAAGATGCATCTGTGTCGTGCTACTCTGCAGCATCACTGCCATGGTTGTTTTTCTTTTTAAGACATTTGAGGTCTAGGAAGTAAGGGTACTATTTGATTTGGAGTTGTTGGACGTTTCAAAGTCAAGCTGTATCATGTTTGACATATATCTGTATAATGTGCACCAATGTGGGAAGAACTTACCAGAAGTTCCTACAGAGTTAGTCCTTATACAGTGCATTTAGAAAGTATTTATAGAGCCCAACAGTAAAACCTAGTGGTCAAACAGGGAAATGGTTCCATTCGTTTTTCCACCATTCATTTTCCCATAGGGAGTTTTAAAAATCATGATAAACACTATTATTGCACACAAAGTGAATCCATGCAACTTATTATGTGACTTGTTAAGCACATTTTTACTCCTGAGCTTATTTAGGCTTGCCATAACAAAGGGATTGAATACCTATTGACTCAAGACATTTTTACTTTTCATTTTTAATGAATTTGTAAACATTTCGCTGAGAAATGAGAAATTCAACTGAGAAATGATGGGGTATTGTGACACAAAATCTAAATGTAATCCATTTTAAATTCAGGCTGTAACACAACAAAATGTGGAAAAGGGTAAGGGGTGTGAATACTTTCTGAGGGCACTGTAAGTGAACAGCGATACGATACCTTAAACATTCCTGCTCAGAATAAAACCCTTCATGAGTTTAAGGCGTCTGGCGTCTGAGGAGGGACTAATTCCCTCTGTCCTCCTCTCTGGGCCTCCTGCTAAATCCATTGATCACTATCCCTCCCCCCAGAGTCTTCTCAGGTGGCCCAATCTTTGTCTTTCACATAAGCCTAGGATCATACCAATCCCCTGCAGGAGGGGGGACCTGAATCTCCCAGGAGCCAGTCTCGCATTACATTACAGAGAGGAAGGATTGTCTAATCTCAGCCTTATAGGGTTCCTTCTCCTCCGGAAGGAGAACGATAAGGAAGAGAGCTTATCTCCATGATGAATTTACTCTGGGACTTGGAAGAGAAAATCAATGTGGCCAATAGGATTGTGAAGGGTGTTTGAGAGGGTGCTTCAGTTCGGCTAGCGCCTATCTGAACTCGGCTAGCCCGAACCAAACGAGTGTGCTCTCATACTCTCTTAAAAATGAGAAATAACGGCAATAGTAATGTTTGTCCATTTTGAGATGCCATAGCCTGTATACATTTCCTCAAAATAGTCCGAATTATTCGAGAAATATGTCATTAATTTAGACATTTTTGCCGAAGAGGTCTTAGTTGCACAATTTTACATCTAACTAAGATGTTTGGTGCAGTATTTTTCAATGGAAAAATTTGCATGAAAACGAGTCATTTCTCTTTGAATGACTACAAAGACTTTATTAAAGAATACCTACTGTTAAACAATCACAGATGAAGGTGTTTAGATTCCAGCTCCGAACTTCGGCTTGCCTCCAGAAAAACTGTTCTGTGCCTGAACTGCCGAAAAACCCCTCACCGGAGTCCAAAACGTCACAAAATGTCGTCATAATATGTGTGTGTGTGTGTGTGTGTGTGTGTGTGTGTGTGTGTGTGTGTGTGTGTGTGTGTGTGTGTGTGTGTGTGTGTGTGCGCAGTCGATGCATTTGTTTATATTGACTGAGCCTTCAGGACCTTCAGTTGATATTTGAAGAGAGAGATAGCGAGAGAGAGACAGAGAGATTGAATCTACCCTGTGTTAGTCTAGTCTGGCCCTCTGGGTTAATAACAAAGGCTGATAGTATAGCTGAAATGCCACAAAGCTAACACATGAAATGCATTGGTAAATGCTCATTCCAATGCACTGCCTTCAAACGCTTCATGGTCATTTGTAGATAAATGACTAAACAGAAAGGAGCAAATACTCCATGTTAGCCTCAAATGAGAACAACCATTATTTGATGTCACTTTTCACTCACAAATGTATTGCTTGCAATGCTACTTTTACAATCTGTTTCCATAATCTATAAACACATTCTGCAATATGAAGCGTTTGAAGTCAGTACATTGGAATGAGCATTTACTTATTCATTTCATGAATTAGCATTTCAGCTATACTATCAACATTTGTTTTTAACCCAAAGGGACAGACTAGATTAACACAAATCTGTCTCTGAACATAATGTTTCCTGTGAGAGAATACAGTGGTATGTTTAAACCTCTCTGGGGTAGGGGGCAGTATTTTGACATCCGGATGAAAAGCGTGCCCAAAGTAAACTGCCTGTAAACTGCTTGTATTCTGAAAAATTAGGGAGTAAGATGGACCCTGGGAAGTGCACCCTGGGAAGTCCCAGAGCTGTTTTCTGCGCGCGACCAAGAGCGGCTGCCTTTCTTGTTTTTCTTTTATATAGACGAAGCTATTGTCCAGTTGAAATATTATTATGACTAAAAACAACCTTAGAATTGATTATAAACATTGCTTGACATGTTTCTACGAACTTTACTGATACTTTTTGGATTTTTCGGCTGCATGTTGTGACTGCCTTTGAGCCAATGGATTACTGAACAAAACATGCCAACAAAACAGAGGTTTTTGGATATGAAGAGGGACTTTATCGAACAAAACATTTATTGTGTAACGGGGAGTCTTGCGAGTGCAACCATATGAAGATCATCAAAGGTAAGTGATTCATTTTATTGCTATTTCTGACTTTTGTCACTCCTCTATTTGGCTGGTAACTGTTTGTAATGTTTTGTGTGCTGGGCGCTGTCCTCAGATAATCGCATGGTATGCTTTTGCCGTAAAGCCTTTTTGAAATCTGACACAACGGTTGGATTAACAAGAAGTTCATCTTTAAGCCGATGTATAACACTTGTATGTTTTATTAATTTTTATTATGAGTATTTCTGTTTTTGAATTTTGCGCTCTGCAATTCCACCAGATGTTGAGGTTTTAAGTGAAGTGAAGTGGCCTATGGGTCACTGAACGTCATACTGCAGTGATCAACTGTAGACCTCGGTGGCTTTGTTCGGGCACTGAGCTCTTCACTCTTCCCTTACCACCCAGCGTAATGTTCAGTGACTGACCACTGCCTCCTCTCCTTCCCCTCTCCAGATCTGCTGCCTGCTGACCTGGAGCGAGTGGTGAATTGTGAGGCTGTGAAGCTGGGCGAGAGCCCTGGCAGCAGCAGCTCTGTGATGCTGACTCCTGTATCTGAGGTGTCCTCCATGGAGCTGGCCACCCTGTCCCCCGGGCACCAGGGAGAGGTGTCCCCCTCCTCCCAGGCCTCAGAGAGCGGAGCCTCAGATACCAGTGGCCCCGAGCAGGGCCCAGAGGCCCCTGGAACAGCCCTGGAGTCAGGCAGCCAGCCAGACACCTCCAGAACAGAGGGGGGTGAGGAGGTCAAGGACCCCAAGAGGATCAAGCCACACCTCCACTGTCCCGTGTGCAAGGTCACTGTCAACTCTACATCCCAGCTGGAGGCACACAACAGTGGTACGAACACTACAGTCTCTGGCGTAGCACACCCTGCAGCCCCTTCGGATAGCATAGGAACACGTCATATGCCATGATTTATTTATTTTTATTACAGGCTATTAGCTTTAAAACTGAGAAGAAGAAAAAATCTACAAAAAATGTGTAGAATAGCAGGAAATTAGCTATACATTTTTCTCTCCCTGCCCCAATGGCAAATATATACAGTGGGGAGAACAAGTATTTGATACACTGCCGATTTTGCAGGTTTTCCTACTTACAAAGCATGTAAAGGTCTGTAATTTTTTATCATAGGTACACTTCAACTGTGAGAGACTAAAACAAAAATCCAGAAAATCACATTATATGATTTTAAGTAATTAATTTGCATTTTATTGCATGACATAAGTATTTGATCACCTACCAACCAGTAAGAATTCCGGCTCTCACAGACCTGTTTAAGAATCCCTCCTGTTCTCCACTCATTACCTGTATTAACTGCAGCTGTTTGAATTCGTTACCTGTATAAAAGACACCTGTCCACACACTCAATCAAACAGACTCCAACCTCTCCACAATGGCCAAGACCAGAGGGCTGTGTAAGGACATCAGGGATAAAATTGTAGACCTGCACAAGGCTGGGATGGGCTACAGGACAATAGGCAAGCAGCTTGGTGAGAAGGCAACAACTGTTGGCGCAATTACAAGAAAATGGAAGAATTTCAAGATGACGATCAATCACCCTCGGTCTGGGGCTCAATGCAAGATCTCACCTCTTGGGGCATCAATGATCATGGGGAAGGTGAGGGATCAACCCAGAACTACACGGCAGGACCTGGTCAATGACCTGAAGAGAGCTGGGACCACAGTCTCAAAGAAAACCATTAGTAACACACTACGCCGTCATGGATTAAAAGGACACGCAAGGTCCCCCTGCTCAAGCCAGCGCATGTCCAGGCCAGTCTGAAGTTTGCCAATGACCATCTGGATGATCCAGAAGAGGAATGGGAGAAGGTCATGTGGTCTGATGAGACAAAAATAGAGCTTTTTGGTCTAAACTCCACTCGCCGTGTTTGGAGGAAGAAGAAGGATGAGTACAACCCCAAGAACACCATCCCAACCGTGAAGTATGGAGGTGGAAACATCATTCTTTGGGGATGCTTTTCTGCAAAGGGGAAAGGACGACTGCACCGTATTGAGGGAAGGATGGATGGGGCCTTATATCGCAAGATCTTGGCCAACAACCTCCTTCTCTCAGTAAGAGCATTGAAGATGGGTCGTGGCTGGGTCTTCCGGCATGACAACGACCCGAAACACACAGCCAGGGCAACTAAGGAGTGGCTCCGTAAGAAGCATCTCAAGGTCCTGGAGTGGCCTAGCCAGTCTCCAGACCTGAATCCAATAGAAAATCTTTGGAGGGAGCTGAAAGTCCGTATTGCCCAGCGACAGCCCCGAAACCTGAAGGTTCTGGAGAAGGTCTGTATGGAGGAGTGGGCCAAAATCCCTGCTGCAGTGTGTGGAAACCTGGTCAAGAACTACAGGAAACGTATGATCTCTGTAATTGCAAACAAAAGTTTATGTACCAAATATTAAGTTCTGCTTTTCTGATGTATCAAATACTTATGTCATGCAATAAAATGCAAAATAATTACTTAAATCACATTGTATGATTTTTTCTGGATTTTTGTTTTAGATTCCGTCTCTCACAGTTGAAGTGTACCTATGATAAAAATGACAGACCTCTACATGCTTTGTAAGTAGGAACACCTGCAAAATCGGCAGTGTATCAAATACTTGTTCTCCCCACTGTATATGCTGTACCTGCTCCAGAGTGTGTGTGACATTCTCTTCCTCCCAATCCACTCCTCCAGGTACGAAGCACAAGCAGATGCTGGAGGGCCAGAGCGTCCAGCCGCGGCGCCGGGGGAAGGTGGCGGGGGCTGGGGGGCGCTCGGCCTGCAAGAGCAAGCGCCTGGGCACCAAGGGGAGCGTGGGGGTGCCCAGCAAGAACTTCCACTGCGAGGTGTGTGAGATCTATGTCAACTCGGAGACCCAGCTCAGCCAGGTGAGGAGGCTAGGGGTCGAGGGGATGGTAACAGGGGAGGGCTGGGGGTTGCACAGGGTGTGGAGGGTTCAGCAATGGGGAGAGAAGTGAAACAGCTGGGGTATAATTTTGTATGTTGACTTCCTGAGTGGATCTGAGGTGATTGGACTGGACAAGATCTGGTTTCATGTTCTCTCACAGTGAGGCCATTGAGCCACTAGTCTATGTGGAGATCTGACACACTGGGTCTCTTTCCACCTCCACTAAATGTGTCCTGACAGTGTTCTGAATTGATGGAGCTCAAAATGACCCGAAATAAGCTAGAAAGAGTAGAAGATATTGTGGATTTAGCCATGGGGTATGGGAGATAGACAGGGATGACCCTCTGGGCTACTCAGGACTCCTGGCGCTGTTTGCGTGACATGAAAGGTGAGAAGAGGAAAGAGAGGGGGGTTGTGGGTAATATTGCACACCCTGAGAGGTGCTTGATAGAGAGTGCTAACCGAATAAGACTCTCATTCAAATGTCTCTGGTCCTGCAGTGTTTTTGGCTCTGTGTGGAGTTATTAGTTCTATTCATGTATCCTTTATTTAACCAGAGAAGGTCACATTGAGATTTAAATCTGTTTTTCAGTGTATCCTGTCACATGATGAATACGTTTTTATTTGACTTGAGCAGACAGATGAGGTCACTCTACAATAGACTTTGAAGGGACAGACTATAGAACTACCTCTTCAAACAAACTTAACACTTGATTTCTTGGTTGATTTCTTGGTTGGACTAATTATTTTCAGGGTCTTTTTCCACATTTTGTTACATTACAGCCTTATTTTAAAATGTATTAAATAGTTTTTTAGCAAATGTATAAAAATAAAAAAAACTCAAATATTAAATTTACGTAAGTATTCAGACCTTTTACTCAGTACTTTGTTGAAGCACCTTTAGCAGTGATTACAGCCTCGAGTCTTCTTGGGTATGACGCTACAAGCTTGGAACATATATATTTGGGGAGTCTCTCCCATTTTTCTCTGAAGATCCTCTCAAGCTCTGTCAGGTTGGATGGGGAGCATCATATTTTCAGGTCTCTCCAGAGATGTTCGATCGGGATCAAGTCCGGGCTCTGGCTGGGCCCCTCAAGGACATTCAGAGACTTGTTCCAAAGCCATTCCTGCGTTTTAGACTAGAGGATCTTGTTTCTCATGGTCTGAGAGTCCTTTAGGTGCCTTTTGGCAAACTCCAAGCGGGCTGTCATGTGCATTTTACTGAGGAGTGGCCACTCTACCATCAAGGCCTGATTGGTGGAGTGCTGCAGAGATGGTTATCCTTCTAGAAGGTTCTTCCATCTACACAGAGGAACTCTGGAGCTCTGCCATTGAGTTCTTGGTCACCTCCCTTACCAAGGCCCTTCTCCTCCGATTTTTAATAAATTAGCAAACATTTCTAAAAACCTGTTTTTGCTTTGTCATTATGGGGTGTTGTGTGTAGATTGACCAGGGGAAAAAATATTTGATCCATTTTAGAATAAGGTAACAAAATGTGGAAAAAGGGAAGGGGTCTGAATACTTTCCGACTGGACTGTACCCATGACATCACTACCTCAGCCCTCCCATTTTTAAAGGTAGCACAGGGCTCATGATGTAATAACAAACGTATTAAATGCTCTTTGCACATGTTACAGTAGAAGGTTTACAACTCCTGAGGTGATGCTAGCAGTGGAAATGTGCGTTTGAATTCACCTGGCGCAGCGACTGCATTTTTATTACAATAAAGCCATTCTGGAAAAAGCATCGTATGAGCATTTTACATTTTTATGCTGTGATTGTTTTCCCACACTAAGCAGATGTATATCAGATGGTATGGTGATTCACTCAGAACGGTCTATTTGAGCCTGTAAGAGCTGTTTGCAGTATGTTATTGCAGGATATTGACGTGTTTATGGTGTGGTAATCTCGGCACATGGTATGATTGAACCTCTTTTCGAGGCTGTTTCGGGTAATTGTTTCCCTGGTGATGTTTATTAAGTCGTACATGTAATCGTATGATGGGATGGTTCTGGAAGGTTTTGCAGCTCTCTCAGACCAACTGGTCATGGAAAATATACAGTATATATGTGAGCATGTGTAGCAACCTTGCCTACAACAAGCCTTAGTAGTGTATTCCAATGGCACTGTTAAAACCTCCTCTGATGAACTAGGATTAGCCAGTTGATAGTGGAACAGCGGAGAGAGAAATAGACCTGCGTACTGTAGATAGAGGGAAGTAGTGGTTCTCTTTGTGGTTTTTGTGTCCTCTAAATATTGTACACTGAGTGTACAAAACCTTAAGACTGCCTGCTCTTTCCATGACAGACTGACCAGGTGAAAGCTATGATCCCTTATTGATGTCACTTGTTAAATCCACATCCAATCAGTGTAGATGAAGGGGAGGAGACATGTTAAAAATAAAATATTTTTAAGCCTTGACACAATTGAGTATAGACTGTGTGTGTGTCATTCAGAGGGCGAATGGGCAAGACAAAAGATTGAAGTGCTTTTGAACAGGGTATGGTAGGAGGTGCCAGGCGCACCGGTTTGAGTGTGTCAAGAACTTCAATGTTGCTGGGTTTTTCACGCTCAACAATTTCCTGTGTGTAACAAGAATGGTCCACCACCCAAAGGACATCCAGCCAACTTGACATAACTGTGGGAAGCATTGGCGTCAAAATGGGCCAGCATCACTGTGGAACGCTTTATACGCATTCTAAAGTCCATGCCCTGACAAATTGAGTCTGTTCCTAGGGCAAGGGGGGGGGGGGGCAGCTTAATATTAGGATGGTGTTCCTAATGTTTTGTTCACTCGGTGTAGATCAGGCATGGTCTATTAGATAAATCCAACCATATAAACTAGATTAGCAGACTAATGTTTCTCCTCTGATCTCCTCAGCACATGAACAGCAGGAGACACAAGGACCGTCTGGCAGGAAAGCCCCCCAAACCCAAGTTCAGCCCCCACAACAAGAGCCAGCCCACCTCCAGCTTATCGGTGAGACACGGGACACACACAGATGCACACACACACACACACGCTCCATTGCATGGGGTTGGAGGTTAATTAAAGTTTGAGACCCATAAATTTGGAAAATCGTCTTAGAAAATAATGGCCAATATTGTTCAATCTCTGAATAAAATTTATATTTATCTCCTGAATTGACTGAACTTTAATGAAATTGTCCCCAACCCTGACACACACACACGCACCTCATTGCTCCTTCCTATGTGGTTGTCTCTCCAGTGAAGCAGCATGCCTGCCTGTGTGCCCATGCTGTCAGAGAGGTTAAGGACATTGCTTTGTGGTAGTGAATGGGTCCCATGTTCCTGAGACATCCAAGGCTGAAATACCCCCAGCACTACCCCCAACACTACCCCCAGCACCCCTACTGACAAAGCCTGCAGCCTGAATCAGCACTCTGTATTAATCACTTTTGTACTCCTGTTATGTGCGAACCTCCCCTCGAACCTCTCCTTCTCCCCATCTCCTCCACTCCACTCCACCCCACCTCCACATCGCTATTTCTCCCTCCTCTGCATCTCCTCCACCGCCCCCTCTTCCCATCCTCCCCCGCCCCCCTGCAGAATGTGAGATGGGCTGGGTATGCAGGCGGGGCCGTGTCTGCCATGAAGAAAATGTTCAGCCAGTACAACCTCACCTCTCTCTCTACTCAGGTGAGTGGCAGGGCCCAGGGCAGGCAGGGACAGGGGAGAAGTGGGTTGTCAGGGCTACAGCTGGCTTAACCACTGGAACAGGCTAGGTGCGGGGGATTGAACAGCACCAGAAACTAATGCTCTAATGTAAACTTTGTAAAGGGTTTGGAGTTTAAGCATGTCTGTGTGTCTGTAGTTCTGTCTTTTGTCTTGACCGTGTGAGTGTTCATAAGGCAAGTCCCCAAGAGGGTAGTTGTGGTGAGGGAAAGGATATTAGTATGGAGAAATGTACGAGCATGTTAATCCAAGGTAACGATGTGTGCTAAAAGAGCAATGTTCCCTGTTTGCTGAGCAAATGTGTGCTCTACTTTGAGTAAATATGTGCGCTTCAAGAAATGACATGCGCTCTCCGTCTCTGCTCCCCTCTCTACTTTCCTTCCCTCCTTCGCTCTCTCCTCCTCTCCTTCAGACCAAACTGGCCTTCCAGAAGCAGCTGACCAAGAGCCTGACCACTGGCTTCCTGCCTAGCCCCCTCACCCAGCCCACCTTGTGCACCATGGCAACCAATCCTCTGGCTCTGCGCCACCCGGCGGGCACCACCTTCTTTCAGACGCCCTTCCTGAGCCCCACCTTGTTCCGGCCCGCCCCGGGGCCCCTGAGGGCCACGCACCCCTCCATCATCTTCTCCCCTTATTAATGACACAGTACAGCCCCCCGTCCCTCTGTCCCCCTCTACCAACCCTCTTGCCCCGCCTCCATTACTGTGACTCACATGACGAGGGCCACGCCACGCACAAACTATGCAGACCACAGGAGCCAGGATGGAGAGAACAGAGAGAACGAGGCTAACAACTGCTCCTGTCAGGGAGGCCATCCCCCCAAGACCCCGCCTCCTCTCCACCACGCCCCATCTGTCTGCTCCTTCTCCTGTGGTTGGTGGCCTGAGGAACAGGACACATCTCCAGGGACATACTGGTGCAGTCAGGAGGCCTCTCTCTTACACAGCCATTTCATGGGTCGATTTGGTTTGGATTCTTAATATTATTGTGTAATTTATTAGAGAACAAAAATAGATGTATCTGTTTAGTGTGGTTGCCACAAATAAGGTCCCTTTACGTCATGCTACTCCTCAGAACATTGTTTCTATAATTGGTTGGCTTGCTTTTTGTGGTTGTGGGTCGATATTGGGGATGCTAGCAGGTGAGCCCAATGCTCTCTGAGCTTGTGACTGTCTTCAGCCATATGTGGACCTGCAGCTCTGCAGACTTACGGACCCAAGTCTATGAGTGGGATCTGTCAGAACTATATGAACTCATATTTTTCCAGCAACACCCTTCCACCAAGCCCCTATCTCCCAAACCCTGTTACTGGGCTCTTGTCATTGGAACCCAGAGCTCTAAATTGATGTGCAGAATAAATGCTGAAGCCCTTTCTCTCTCTCTCTCTCTCTTTTTCTCTTTTTATTTCTCTTTCTCTTTCTCTCACTCTCTTTGCGTCACAGCCCAACATGGCCTTTCATAATTCATTTTTTACCCTGCATTCTCAGAATTAAGCACTCATTAAGGTCCTGAAAAGGTCAGCTTGTCAACTTGATTTTGTCTCAAGTTGCAGATCTGCCTCATTAAAGATCTTTGCTCCGTAGCAGCGCTGGTGCATTGGTTCTGACTGTCTCTATTTCTCCTGTTGCGGAACGGGAGGCACAAAATAATTTTTAAAAGCCTGGCTGTCTTATATTGTAATCTGCCATGGTTCCCTGTATCCCAGTGATTTTATAGTGCTTGATCCCCCAATTGTACTCCCTGAGCCATAGTCCTTAATTTTCTCTTGAGCTATCTCAGCAGGAGCTGATGGGTAGCAGTGAATGACAATTTCCCCTTGCTCAAAAAAAAAACACTAAGGGGTGGAAATTACTTGATGGGTTTACAATCCTCAATTAAAGGTTTCCACTGCGCAGAGAGATGTGTGGATGATGGGGGTGTGAGAACACATTTCCCAGATCACTGATTGGATCATCGGGAATGGAGGGAAAGAAACAAAGCACAGTGCCATGGCAACCACATTAAAAGCACCTTAAACAGATTTACTTATGAAAGCAATGAAAATATGTTCTAGTTTTTTTTTTTGTTATTCCTGGTGTGATTTTTCATAAACTCATGCCAGTTTGATTGAGCATTTTTCAATCACACAAACAATCAACTTGTGAAGATTCAATTGTATCGTTGTCATTATCCATGAGACAGGTCTGAATCTAAATCTCAGATCTAGTTACATTTTTAAAGCAATATGTTCAATCAATGTGTCTATGTTTCGAACGGTTATACAGTAGGAGAATATAGGATGTGGGGAGGTGGCTTTATCTGATTCTGAACAATGTATCTGTACCTCTACAGAGATGCTCTACAGCGTACCGTACTGTATTTGAAAGGCAAATTCCAAGTGGCCAGTGCTAAGAGTCATTTGAACTGATGGGTTGTTGTGATGCGATTTCCCTTGATGGTCAATCTCATGCTCATGTTGTGACTGTGGGTTGAGCTAAGCTATAAATAGCAGCTCTCATACTGTGGGATGGATGTTTCAGCCCTCTCTCTGTGTTGACATTGCTGGGCTTTCACCTTACAAGAGGAGCAGGACACAGCTATTATATGGATTACACAGAACAGCCAGTGTTATTGATGTCTCAAGCGCAGTAGAACACATAATCACATTCCCATGCCCCTCTCTCCTAAACAAGTAGACCCACCTTGAAACGAACACTCAATAGCTCCCACCAGACCAGACCCAATACTTGGGGCTCCTGATTTATCCCAACACCAACTCTCTTTGCTGGTTTATTACCAAACCCAACACTTACACCCAACCAGTCTACTTTAGCAACAGCAAAATGGGGGAAATCCTATGCAGTTGTTGTTCCCTTCAGTTCAGTCAGTGAAATAGTATTTCCATGTGTGTGACGCAGCAGCGCCACCTGCAGTGAAGACCATGTTATTGCTCTTCTAGATCAAACCCAGCACTGTCTCTCCTCCATCTTTTCGAATCTCTTTGATTCTGTACATGTTTCTGAGGCCTTTGTCTTTGGGAATATGAAACCAAGCCGTCAGGTCTCTTTGCCATACCAATGTGATTCTCTCCAGTCACAGTAAGTTACTCAGTGAACCAGCCAGCCTATTGATCTCCAGTGTTCGTTCTGTCTGTCTATCTGTCTATCTGTCTGTCTGTCTGTCTGTCTGTCTGTCTGTCTGTCTGTCTGTCTGTCTGTCTGTCTGTCTGTCTGTCTGTCTGTCTGTCTGTCTGTCTGTCTGTCTGTCTGTCTGTCTGTCTTTACATGGGAACTCTTTGGTATTCAGACATTTAAGGACATTTTTAATAAATAAATGCATATAGAGAAGGCAAATTATCTATGTAGAAAATATAGAGTAAATATAGACATTTTATCAGAGTTGCTATTGTTATCTTTATCTTGATGAAACACTATCTTAGCTGAGGGTAGACTGTTGATGTAGGCTACAGCAGACACACGCTGTACATGGAAAGGAGAAATACTTTGCTTGTTTTTTCTGTTTGTTTTATTTACATGGTTTTACTGTGCTTGTTTTTTAACCTACAAAAGAGACAAATGTTGAATCAAAAGTTGGTTGAGTGATTTTTCTTTTTCTTGTTCAAATTTGAACTGAATTACGGAATTGAATTATTGACGTCACACAATAGATGTGGAACAAAAAATGCCTTTCAGATGTAATTATCCAGTATATCCCAAGAGTGTCAACCGCTGGTCAGTTTCTGGCTTTCTCAGGGCTTACAGTTTCAGCTACATTAATACCATACAATCATCCACACAATCAGAGCCTCTCAAACGTCATCGCCGTAGAGACGGGTCATACACTGTACTTGTGGATGACGTGAAACAATAGCCATACAGAACAGGATTGAAGAAGTTTTGATGTAAGATGTCCACACACGGAATATGACGGTCATGTAGAAGGACATTGTGATGTGTCCTTGTCTCTCTTTTTCACTCATCCGTCCTTGTGCACAGCCAAGGGAACCATGGATAGACCAGCCCAGATACAGAGCTCAGCCCTGGGTATAATAAGGAATCTGACACCATGGATAAAACAAAGCACTAGGATCACATTCTCTTCAATTGCAGTGTGGTGAAATGTCAATTATCTATCAGTCTACCAGTGACCTATTTCTTTCAGTAAAAGAACATATGCTGTATGTAATGACAGGCTATGAAACTGCAAGGCAGCCATGTTGACTGAGGCTACTGCCGGTGAGGTGGGAGGAGCTGGCGTTTCTCAAAACTGAGTTTCCTTGGTATAGGATCTGCATATCACTGATGTCAAAGCACAGCTTTCATTTCCCCCTATTTTAGAAATTACTTTTCACAGCAGGCATTCAACGCTGCAAAGATAATTGCATGAAGGTGAATGGAGAAAGGTGTCTGCCCCCATCCGAGTCCTGCCTCATTAGCTCTGTTTATACCTGGTTCCAACCTGCTGCCTTTGTCCTGATCTTGTTCACATTCTGATTGTGCCCACATTTTTAGACCAGTGTAGACAATTAAAAGACGCATTGTGATCCGATCTTATAAGTGTAAACAGACAAGATCAGGACGAAGGTTGCATGTTAACAGCAGGTATAAACAGGGCTATTGACAGAGAAAGGAGTGACATGCTGAGGATCAACAGTCTGAATGATATTCTGGATTATCTGCACAGTATTCACACCCAGATGGTTTCAGTGGGCAGGACATCATAACATCATACTCTGGAGCGGCTCGAGATAATGGAGAGAGATTAGGTTCTGAACAATATCATGGAACGGTACTGGATTCTGGACCACCACCACAGCTCAGCTCAGCTCTGTTCTTCACAGCTTTTCTCTGTCCTTCGTGTACAGAGCGGTTCCTGTGTCATGTGCTCTTGTTGTCTGAACAGAAGCCAGAGTCAGTCTCTTGCCATAATGACGCCAATCATCAAAGCCGCGTCTGTCAGGAGACTCTTCTGGACTGTAATGAACTGTAACAAGCATACCATAATGATGTGAATTTTGTTCAATCAGCTATTCATTTGTTAGCTTCCCACCCATGTCCTTGTTAATTGGAAGTGGAGCCCGTTCTCATAATGTAGTTGGACAGCATTGTTGTTCTCACTACCAGTATAGGTCCTTATGCCAGCTCTCCCCGTGTGGAAACGTTAGGTAAGCAGAAACACACCTCTCCCATTGCCAAAACCAGGGAAGTTCAAGTCAAGTGATCACATCCATGTCTGAAGCCAGTCTCAGGATGACAGAAGAAACATGGAACCTTGCAAGACCTCTCCACAAACCCTTACATATCCACAACACGGATATATTCATCTCTACCTGAATGCTGTGAAGTGACACCCGTTTATTTTGCTGTGGCGGTCAGTCTGTCAGTCCCTGGTTCCTCCCTCTCTGTATCAACCCTACAAGGACACGGAGTCAGTTCAGTGTGTACGTCAAGTTGTACAGTGCATATCAATACCTGTGACTGCTTGGCTGCGGTTAGACAGGCAGCCCAATTCTGATATTCTTTTTCACGAATTGGTCTTTTGACCAATCAGATCAGCTCTGAAAAAGATCTGATGTAAAAAGATCTGATTGAAGAACTGAATTGGCCTGCCTGTGTAAATGCAGCCCTTGTGTTCCATTTAAAGCCTATGGTACATTACAAAACATGTACTACAATGTAGAAGATATTCTATGAGAGGACATGACCAGTATTTATTGTAGCACCTTTGTCACTGTGTTCACAGTACATTTGATTACAATGATCTTCATGATGTACAATAGGAATTGTAAGGTGGAATAGAGAGTAAGATCATTTGACACGCTATTGAGTCTTTGCTTTAAATGTTTGTTTTTTTTCCGTCTGTATAGATAATGCCAGGTTGGATATGAATGACAGAGAAATAAATGGGGGAGAGAGAAATAGACAGAGGGAGAAGTTGGATAGTGAAATAAATCGATTAGATCTTTCACTTCCTCAGCCTCACTTTGTATTTTATTGACCTTTAAGTGTCCGGCGATTGACTGGAACCAGACGACTTGTCAACATGTCCCGCTTTCTAATGTCAAAGGTGTTAGATCCTCTCCACACACACGCACACGCACACACACACGCACACGCACACACACACACATACACACACACACACACACACGCACACACACACACACACACACACATACACACACACACACACACACACACACACACACACACACACATACACACACATACACACACACACACACACACACACATACACACACATACACACACACATACACACACACATACACACGCACACACACACGCATACACACACACATACACACATACACACACACATACACACATACACACACACACACACACACACACACACACCTCAGCATATTGCTTTGCAGCATGATCAACTCATATTTTAAACATGATTCAAAATGACATGTTGTGTGTTTACATTCATTAGGTATTGTCCTACAGCAGATGATGTAAGCTCGCCCTCTGTGTATTCAGGTGGAATGAGCTGCACCAACTGCCTTGGGGCCCGGTTAATGTTGATCTGTCACAGAGCATCAAAATCATTATTTCATCAACATTTGACCTTTCCCTTGCCACCAAATCATGGCCATAAATTCATACCTCTCTTGTGAAGAGGAGGAAATCATCTCTTCTGTGACAGTTTTAGCTTTGCAGCAGGCCACGGCAGCTGCAGCTTTCTGGAGGGATTTCATATCAAAAAAGATCTGGCCTTATAACAGGGAACCTGTTTGGAATCTGGGTTGTGTTTGGTCCAGAGGCTAGGGTCAAAAAATCATGCCAAATCACAAGTCCATTGTTCAACCTGTGTGCTGTCCTCTCTCTATCCAAACCCTTAAATCTCACACTACCTCTTGAAGACATAGTGTCGGGAGGGAAAGGCTGCGATTAGAAGGTCACTATAGCAACTGCCAGGGTTGAGATAAATAATCTCCTCTGTAAAAAGAAAGAGGGAGAAATCCCATTGGTCCTCTGTATGTCCCTGGGTGTAACTAGCTCGATGCTCAGTTTCAGCACTGAGGAAGGATCTGTTTTTTTTTGTTGCTATGACAGTAAAACAGTATTTTAGTAGAGATAAAAGGACATTACCTCTGTATTTTTTGTCTTAGTGTCATCCTTGGGGAAATGGTTTTGGCGGTAGTCTAGTTGAAGAGGTGCGTTCATAAATCACAACGGGGACAAGTCACAAATCTACTGCTCCTCTCGCCCCCCTCCGCAGTATTCACAGTGTGTATTTCAAGCCGTGTGGTAAATGTCACATTTTAACAGGAGATCAATATAGAGAGTGAGATGTTTTATGGTTCATTGCCCTCTGTTAAACGTAGATAAGAAAATGTATGAGAGTGTGGCGGGTTATATAGGGTCCTGGAGGCTGTTTTGTGTTAAAGTTATTGTACCTTATGTACTGTGTAAGAAGACAAATGTGGGTTGTAATTCTATGCTAGTTTATAATGATCCATACATGTGACTCAATAAATGCACAAGTTCTTAGTAAACATCATCAGCACACTGGCTCGTCATTTAAAACAACCTGCTTGTGCTCTGAAGGTGAGTATAGTATCTATTCAGAGACGTTCCACTTGAGGTTTTCTCATTAGCTTACATTAACCTTTCCAGTCAGCTGGCCCATGTGGAACTGTTGAAAGCTTCATTTGCTCTACATAAACATGTCTGACCTTGTCTCAGTTTATGTAGGGCAGAATTCTCATCACCACAGGGACTTATCCCTACTACAACACTGTTTCAACGTAAAAAAAGGGCCACTTAAAATGTTTTTTTTTTGTGCCTGAACTATTTAGATGTGTAGTTCCAACGGTATAGAATAGATCTTTCAGCAACCTATTCCTCAGAACCAATGCCATTCATTACTGGGGAGAGGAATCTTACCTAACCTGACAAGTCAAGTTAAAATCAAAATCAAATCAAATCAAATTTTATTTGTCACATACACATGGTTAGCAGATGTTAATGCGAGTGTAGTGAAATGCTTGTAGATTACAAAGAATCTTGTCTGAAGTATCTTACATCAAAGGCAGAGATGAAGCCTTTATAATGGATTTGTACAGATGTACTCACAGCAATCACCACTAAAGAACAAAAGGCCAATTGCACACAAGGTCCAACTGAAATTTGACTTCCGCTTTTAACCCAACCCCTCCGAGGGACACACATACAGGTTTGTTGGAGAGGTGTTGGGGGCTGCCACGCTGAGCAAAGGGGGCTGTTGTTGTGGGGGGTTAAGGGCTTTGCTTATGGGCACAACAGAAGGAATCTAGGATTTGATACCAGAAACCCTCCAGTTGCCAGCTCACTTCCCGCACGATTTTTCCCTGTTGGACCCAGGATTTGAATTGGCAACCCTTCAGTTGCTGGTTCACATCTCAAACCAATAGGCTACCTACCAGCAGTGAGAAAAGAAGTTGAATCGTTGGTCATCCAAGCTGCTTTAAAATGTTGCCCTTTGAAAATGAAAGAGTTATTCTGTGACACTACTCAGACTTCTCTCTCCTTCTCCACATTTCTGACATGGAGGCAGAGTTTGGATGGATTTGAGCAAAGTTCAGAGATCTCTGTAGATCTTTATCCTAGCTCACAGGGATGATCTGTGGCGATGGCAGCGCAATGTAGGAATATTTTAATAAAGACATTCAAATGTTTGTATTATGTTTAATTACTTCATAAATCATGCAAATAAAAGATATACACAACAGCCTCAACTTAGATGCAGAGGGAATCTTTTAATTTGTTTACACGGCATGCAAAAGATTATCCAGTCTCCAGAACATTTTAAAAGATGAATACTGTGCTCTATATTGCATCAGTATAAATGCCCCAATAAAAATGAAAATAATATGCACTTCAATTTTACAGACATAAAGATGCAAATTCACAACGTCAAAAACATAATACAAATATAAAGATCTGTGAATAGTCACAAAGCAAAAAAACTACATCCAAACTAGGCCACGGCATCTTTCTTGTTCAGCGACACACACATGAAATGTTGCACAATAACTATGGACCCTGATATGGCATTAAAGGGCTTCGGTCAGACAAACAATTTGAAAATGAAATACATTTGCATTTCGTCTGACCAACATGGTGTTTAACAGCTCAGTAACAAAGATCAAGGACACCCCATGGTTTTCAAGGACAGTAAGGAGTTTCTGATAAAGTACAGATAATTCAGCGTGCTTGGGCTGTGGTCAAGAGCTCCATAGATATAACAGTCAAGGCAAGCCTCTTTCTCTCAGTCGCCACATCAGGGCCTGTCCAGCAGGCAGGAAGCTCATCAAACACCCTGCTCACCAAGGGACATCACATAAGACTGCTAGTCTGTCACAACAATTTAAATCTTTAGACAATAATGTCATTTTAAAACTCAAAGCGATCTCAAAAGGAAGTAACATGTTTTCTGACATCTCTAAAAGAATAGAGGAATGTTTTTTTAATTCTCCAAAATATGGATTTGTTTCATGTACTGTAACTTAAAATAAAATGCAGATCATCCATGCTAAAATAGTTGCCATATTTCATCTGAGTAGATGGCATGCCAGTAGTGTAACAAATCTCCTGATTAACTAACAGTAATATAAACCCTTATGTATCCTCCATGATACAAACAACCCTCTTGATTATCCATGTGTGTTACTTTTGATGTCATTTACTTGTCATCAAAGATCAGCCTAAATGGTCAAATATGAGTCTAAATATCAGTCAAAATCTCCATGAAACCATTGGTTTCTGATTCAGTCAGTGTGCATTCGTTCAGACCTAAAATTTCCTGTATTTGTAATAGGCTAATAATCGGCCTACTGTGTTTCTCCTCTCCTACTCTTTCACTCCCTGTCTCCTGAAATCTTTCTCATTCTTCATCAACCCTCGCTGCCTCCCGCGACCAACCCCCTTCTCCCTCAGCTATCGACAGAGCCACTCCCCTTGTTCTTATTGCGGCTGAGGGGGAAGGATGATTTGCTCTGGGGCTGGGTCATCTTGCTGGCCAGGTGGACAAAAGGCTCGATGAGGGTCCTCCGGTCTGCCACAGACACCTCCCACAGACGCACCTTTTCTGTCTTGGCCCAGTGCTGGGCCACCTCAGAGTCCACGTTCCTCTGCTCCTGCATGTCCAGCTTGTTGCCCAGCACCACTATGGTCACCTGTGGAAAGATAATCTCATCCATTTAGCACAGCCTCACATCACCTGGATATCAGCAAGTGAAGTGTGGTGGGTAGATATGAACATTAGGACATCTTTAAAAAAAATAAAAAAAAATTTACTTTATTATTTTCCCCTAACCCTACCACTGATGGTCTGCAGTCAGAGTTGATAGGACGGCCGTTCATCAGCAGGGTCTGTTTTATCCTGAAGTCTGCGGTGTTATTTAACTAGCCTACACGACACTGTGCTTTACAACTACCATTGAAATCGATGAAAGCCCTTACCTCTTTCTTATCACGGAAGCGGTCAATGTCTTTCTTGAGGGCCTCCATGCGTTTGAAGGACTCCTTACTGTCGATGCTGTAGACCAGGACAAAACCGTCTGCAAAGGAGAAGTAGTGGCGAGGGAACTCCAGACCATCACGAAGACCCCGGGTGTCGTAGAAGCGCACTTGCTCTCGAGTGCCACGGTCCGTTTCTATGGAGCCAATATAGATATCCTCCAGGGTCTCCATGGGCTCTGAGCCTAGGGGGGGGGGGGCACTTTGAGATATCAATGGGACCAGATGATCTGTGTAGTCAAAACATCAACATTGCCCTTGATCTACCTACGTCCTACAAATCAATTGTTTACCCGCAATATGATTGGCATACAGCAGTTGCTCCAGGACAGCAGTCTTGCCAACGGCAGCCAGACCACACACCACCACTTTACAACTCTTGCCCATGATGATGAGCAGTCTCTTGGTAACTCTGTAATTGAATAACAAGTCAGATGACAGTCTTGTCTCTGCAGCTAGCATGGAAAAAAAGAGACAGGCAGACATGCACACACAAAACATGATATTATCATGACCGTAGCAAAAGTTGGGCTAGCTAGCTACATGCTAACGTTTAGCATCTATTTAGTTAGCTAACGATTCTATTTAACTGATCATGGCCGTTGTTATGTTCTTCCAGATAACAACTCAATTCAACATTTGATTTCCTTGCAAACGTTTTACCTTTAAAATGTAACTACACCGCTCCCGTAAATTCCAGACGCCACTATCCAAAAATACTTCCTGTTTACAATGCTTACGTAACGTCTCCCTCACTACTTAAAGTAACTGCGACCTCTAGCGTCCGATGGTTGAAAGACTTGTTTGAGTCACAACCGCAGAGGATGGAAGGCATGAACATGTTTTATTTTAATAGAGCGAGATAGGTTGAATGTTACTCTATTTTTACTGACAAAAATAGTCTGTCCGACCATACATTGTTTTACCCTGGCTGGGTGTCTGTTTCTGCTCTCTTGCCAATGCCAACTCCTGGTGGGCCAAAAACTATGGGGGAATTAAGGTGAGACTGTACGGCCGATCTGCCAACTTCTGTCTGTTGTTTCCGAAGAGTTTGGGCTACACACTGATATGATGAAGGTGAGTCTCTCACGAACTCATACGTGTCGGTTGTTTTGATTTAGGACGTAAGCCTCACAAGACTCGCCTGAAGGTAGCCTGGTACCAGTTAATTCAAACATTTTATGGCAGAATGTATGGAAGTCGTATAGTGCCTAAAAAAGTTGCCTGATCTTTCTTATATCTTAAGGACAAACACTTCAAAACAAACTTCATTTTTGCCTATGTTTTTCCATGTATACATCTGTAATCCATTGTGTTTATATTGACTAATAGCAGAAAGGCCAAATTCAATGTTATCAAAAAACATTTTTAGATATATTTTTGATACCTAAATTGGTCCTAAAATTCCAAATCAAATATCTAAATGATCCTTGGTATGACCATCTTGAAACAATTCCATATGTTAGCTTAGTAGATGCTGGTAGAACAAAAAGGTTTTGTTCAGGACTAACTTTCAGTGATCGATCGTCTTGTCTGGCTGTCAATCAACCCCCCCCACCTTCTCAGTCCCAGCAAAATGGCGACGGTTGATGACTGCGATGTGACCATGGATCCTGAAATGGAAATACTAAGCGACGAAGAATTGGAGAGGTACGTTGCGGAAAATGTGCAACAAATGTTACACATTAGATTTAAGATTGTTCTCGTGCCATTGTCATGTTGTTATAATCTTGGTCTGGCTAGTGTTGGTTTGCTTTTGCTTTGTGTCACACGGTAAGTAGGCCTTGCTAACCGGTTAGCTAACTAACGTTAGCCATTTTTCTCTTTTTCAAAAATCCATACCAACAAAGATAAAAGTGGACTTTATCTGTTGTGTTAGTGTTACCTAACCAACAAAGTTAGTCACAGTTTGTGACAGTTTGCATCAACGTGTGTTATGGCTAGCTAACGTTAGCTTGCTATTGTACTAGCTAGTAACGTTAGTAGCTAGCTATGACGGTCGCAAAGCCTATGGTTAATGTTTTTGTTCTATAATTTTTACCAAATGTATTTCGCTAACTAGTTACTTAGCTAGCTAACGTAGATAACTGTTGTTAGTACTGCCATATTGCTATATACCCACGCACGAGCCAGAAAAGTCCCCCAAATCTTGCCCCACTCTGCCCACTCGTCCTCGCTGAGTGACGTCATTCCAGAACATTCTCAGGTCTTGATGACCTCAACGAGACAGCTATAAGTTAGGCTTTGCATGAGGTAACATACTATTGACTGACATGGTCTTCTTGGTATGCCTGAAGTGTGATCCATTTTTTTACTGTAATGTTTTCCGAGGTTGTCAACTAGGCCTAGCCAGATCCATATATAAATGACGTTGAGCCTAGCTAATATATTCCCACCCCTAGTAATTGTCATAACTTTTCTCTTAGCAAAAGTGGGGGCCACAAGTTCAACAACCAACAATTTGTTATGATCAGGTGATAGTGGTAACTGTCCTGTTTCCTCAAGAACATGAAACATTACAAGGGCAAGGCATTGTCTTGGAAAATTGCCTTTATTTTCAGTTTCGCTTCATTGTCTGCTTTCTTGCTCCGATTGTGATCTGAACTGAAGCATGACAAGATTCCAAGAAAAAGCTATGGCAGTTGCCCCCTCCCTGGCTTTTCTTGCCATGTGGTTCCTGGTGATCTGCCTCTGTATTTCCCACTGAGCTCAGATAGCTGCTCTGTTTGTGAGCTGTACCCAGAAAATACCCACGTGGCCACTACCTCTCAGGTCCTATATTTCCATTGGATGAGACCCCTCACTGCCTGCTGGTATGGCTCTTTCTATGTTTAGATGATTTTGCGCAGCACCTTCCCCGTCCTCTCCCACCCCCACACCAAGGTTAACTCGTCCAGCCTACATGTTTGGAAACAGCAATAGCTGTGTTCAGGAAACAATTGATAGTCTATCATAGACTTAGATTAGCCCTGGTCTACAACCAGAGTCAATTATGATTTTAAAGAAGACCTTTCATCCTAGTATTGTCCCTTGTCTGTTGTTTTGCTTGTCAGCGGTTACTATAATATGCAGTTGTTTTGTGATATCATGTGATATCCTACCTCCTTGCAGTCTGCGACACGGGCTAGGATGAAGTCATTGATTACTCGCAAATGCACCTCGAGGTGTTCCTCTAAGCCCCTTTTCAAATGTACTTGGTCTATTTTGTGTATCTGTGGATGATACAGTACGACCTGTTAGGGATGGGCATTTGACCTTTTTTGACCGAGCACTCACGGTATATATTTTTTCAGAGTACGCTAATCCTAACTGCAAAATTTGCCCCATATTGTTGTGATTATTATTCAGTCAAAATAAAGTGACATCTGATTTATTTCTTGAATCTGTAATATCAACTGGTTATATATTGTGGAACTCCATCTTCATAAAGGTAGTAACCTCAGCGGTGTGGCGCTTGCGTGTAGAAGCCTATGGCTGTGCAATGGCATAGCCTTGTTTTGATCATTTAGAAGACAAGACACTATTTCCTGGGCCCTTATCACAGTCAAGACACCTATTTTTATAGTAAAAAAACATGATGTAATAGAACGGAATAAAATGGAACAGAATAATGCAAAGTGGAACCGTTATTCTCAGTGATAATTTGAAACGGGGCTCAGTTTGGCAAGTTGAGAAACAATAATTCAGGGTTATAAACCAAAATATGTCTACTTTTTAGTTTATTATGCCTGTTCCTTGGAATTTTCTAAATGGATGAACAATTCTACATTGAACCCTGCATGTGGATGAATTATGGCCAGGACATCTGTTTGCTCAGTAGGCTTAGGCTTAATGATTATGATAAAAAAATATATGCTCTTTCTCTTAATCAAATGAATGTTTTTGCATATTTTCAGTGTGGAACCTGTCTATGTTTAGGGGCGGGGGGGGTAACTTCCATCAATGTACTTGTCTGCATCATTTCCAATCCCCCATATTTTTTTGTGTAAATATATCTATCTTTTTAAACTATATTTTACTTTATTATTTTCTCCTAACCCTACCATTTTGGTACACCAGAATTACATTAGATTCTAATGAAACGTTGCGTTTGCCTAGCAGCGTTGCAGTGTGTTCGGTGTGGTGCATATGTTGGATTTATTTAATTTATGTGTCAAAACTGTATGAATAGACGGCTTGACAGAAATGGTAGCAGAAGGTGAATGTTGAACTTTTGTTGCACACATATCCTGATGATGCTGCGTACCATTTTGCACAATGACGCTGTCTGTGTATTCGAAGCGTTGGGCTTCTACTTCCAGCTTACACTTTGTATTTTACAATAGTTATCTTTTGTTTGTTTTTCATCACATCCTTCAGCTACCCTCAGCCGCTCCCATCTATCTCTGAAGATCATCCAGTTTTGATTTCTATTTGCCATATATTTATAACTGCTGTTTCAAAATAATTCTGAACCTATATACATTTTACGGACATTATATTTTAGCGTTATCTTCTTTTTTAGCTCCACCCTTCAGCTCTAATCAACCCCTCCCATCTGTCTCTTAACACCATCCATTTTCATTTATATTTGCCATATATTTATCAACTGTGATGTTTCGCAGAAGTTCTGAAACCTTTCTGTTCTCAGTTTCTACAGATTGTAAAACATTTTTTTTATTTTTTTTCCTAAAAGTATTATTGATTGATTGACTTCAGGCATGACTTCAAATTACCCAGTAGTGCTATTTGCAGAGTTAGCTCCGGGTAAATGTTGCAATTCTTCAGCCATGCCTGGACCTGCGACCAAAAACAAGCTACATGTGGACAGTACCAATACAAATGATCTAATGATTCTGTCTCTTCGATGTGAAATTTGCACAGCTGGGATGGTTGTTTTATTTATATATATATTGGAATACATTTTTATAATAATTTTAATGAAAACATTCTAAGTTTTGAATCCAACATCATTTTGTGTATCAGTTCATACACAATGCCTCTTCAGTTTTTTGTGGTAAGGCCTCAATTAGTTGGTTTAATTATTTTTGCTAGCTGCATGTGTGACAACTTCACCACTACTATTTATGATATAATTTACAAGAATTATACATTTTTTTTAAAACATTTATTTTTTATCAATTAGTATATTTTAGTTTAACCATATTTGTTCTGTCTTTTCTGGTGGATTAAACTGAAATTGCAAACAACTTTCTATGGATTGTTTTAAAAATAGCAATATTTTGGAGTTCATTTCATTTTCAAATAACCGAAAGTGAGAGTAAAGGGGAAAAGGCCACACTGTTCACAGTATGCCTAACCTTAAATTAAGACCAAATAACTCTTTACATTTTTTTATGAATTTTTACAATATAGCCAATTTCAGAAAATTATGCAATTATTCCAAAACGCGCGTGTAGAGTGAGCGGTCGGAACGCAATCGAGTGAGGCGTGGAGGGGAAAGGGACGTTAGGGAGCAAAACTGTGTGATGCTTGGTTTCTTTTTTGTTGTGTCCCGCAAATGCACATGTACAAATGGAACACTAGAGTCAAAGCAAATGTAATATTATCTTCAAGATGAAATTGACCAAATAGTTTAATAGTATTTGAAAAAAATGTGATCTCTGGTTAAAGATGGAGTTTTGACATCGGTTTGAGTACTCAATTAGTCATGCACATCCCGTCATTATGCAGTTTTACTCAGAACTCTCTCTTGGGTAATGTCAATAAAATAAGCCTCGTTCTCAAGCACTTTCTGTCTTTTTTTATTTCTGTGTCATCCAGGGAAGCGGAGAGCTTCAAGGAGCAAGGTAATGCATACTACATCAAGAAGGATTACTCTGAAGCATTCAACTACTACACCAAGGCCATAGGTAAGAATTCCATCAGTGATATCAACTGCAAAGGATATCCTCTTTATAGAGGGGGAACATCTTTGTTTTCTGTGGGTGAGAGGATCATCTATTCTTGTTAACGACGGTGAGTGACTTTTCTTATTTTTACTGTGTTCTCGACAGACATGTGTCCTAAAAATGCCAGTTACTATGGAAACCGGGCGGCCACACTGATGATGCTGAGCCGGCACAGAGAGGCGCTGGAGGACTCCCAGCAGGCAGTGCGGCTCGACGATACTTTCATGAAGGTAGGGTCCGCCACCAGGCGTAGCAAGCCTTGAATACCCAGCTACCTCCTAGGCAGACAAGTTAGTCAGACCTTCCTGTTTGTCTCATCTCATAATACGTAAATATGTCTGGCAGTTGGATGAGTACAACGGTAAGGTAATGGAAAGATGAGTCATGGTTTGTGGGTTGGTCTCCTCCCTGCCTGTGGCAGTGTTTCTGCCTGTTAACTGTGAGTCAACTTTCCCACAGGGTCATCTACGGGAGGGGAAGTGCCACTTGTCCCTGGGCAACGCCATGGCAGCCAGCCGCTGTTTCCACAGGGTTCTAGAACTGGAGCCTGACAACAGCCAGGCACAGCAGGAGGTGGGTCAGACAGTCTGTTTGGCAGACTAGGTCCTAACAGCATTGCATTGTAAAGAGCTAATTGTTCTACAGTAATTGAAATCCTTTGTTAACTGTGACCCATATTCCATGAGTTTTGTTTTCCTCAATCTAAGCATCAGGCAGTGTAGCGGCTTCCTTACATAAAAGCATATGTTTGAATCTATTTTCAGGTAAAGAATGCAGATTCTGTCCTGGAGTATGAAAAGATGGCTGAACTAGGATTTGAAAAGCATGACTTCAGGATGGTAGGCTGTTGGCTGCATGTTGTCTTTTTATCAAGCAAATATGGCAGATTGGGCAGATTGGTGCTAGATTTGATATGACAATGTTTCTCTCTCTGGACTGTGCAGGTTGTGTTCTGCATGGACCGTGCCTTGGAGTCGGCCTCAGCCTGCCATCGGTTCAAGGTGCTGAAAGCAGAGTGTCTGGCCATGCTGGGGCGTTACCCAGAGGCCCAGTCAGTAGCCAGGTAAACAAGACATTGTTGGAGCCTGGAAAACCATTACATAAAGGCAATTTCCCTTGCTGATGCACACCATTGGAAATGTGTGTTGTCATGTAAGACTTGTTTCTTTGTCTTCCTCTCTCAGTGATATCCTGCGGATGGACGCTACTAATGGCGATGCCCTGTACGTCCGTGGTCTCTGTCTGTACTATGAGGACTGTATTGACAAGGCCGTCCAGTTCTTTGTCCAGGCCCTGCGCATGGCCCCTGACCATGAGAAGGCTCGCCTGGCCTGCAGAGTGAGTCCTCCATCCACCTTCCACCAGGACTCTAGCCCTGCAATTAGTCTCAACTAACCTGCCTAATAATTATGCTAATGTGGACAAATTGCCTCCATCCTTTTGTAAGAGGTAGCCACAGAACACTATAGCCAGTTCTGTCTCCACCACTAGCTTGCTGACGACACACCTTAAGTTTGCAGAGGTTGCTAAGTGCTCTCTCTTTTCCATCCAGAATGCCAAAGCACTCAAAGCCAAGAAGGAGGATGGGAACAAGGCCTTCAAGGACGGGAACTATGATGCGGCCTACGAGCTGTACTCGGAGGCCCTGACCATAGACCCCAACAACATCAAAACCAATGCTAAGCTCTTCTGTAACAGGGGCACCGTGGGATCTAAGGTGAGGCTCAAACACACAGCACCAGGAGGAGAACCCCTCATCTACTATACCATGTTATCTCGTCTTATGCAGCCGTGGCGTTTCTGCCATTTGGGCCCCCAGTTTGATTCGGCCTGTTATTATTATTATTATTATTATTATTATTATTATTATTATCATCATCTTAGTCTTCATTGGAAGGCTCTCCGTTTGCTTGCAAATTAGGTATTGCTGTTTTCAATTACACAGTGGTTGTTTTGCCTTTTCAGCCAGGCAGCTGATATTTGATACCTGTAGGTCCCTATAAAATCTGTGCAGTTTTTGTTGTCTGAGTCTGTTTCAGGTTTTCGCTCTCCAAATCACACTTTTGATATAACATCCACATTTTAATTTATTTTTGTCCACAAGCACAGCAGGAGACCACTTTTGAGGTCTGTGAAAAATGTAAGAAATGTGGGTTTTTAGGTGTACTTACCCTTTTAATTCAACTGTGCACAAGCTTGGGACCTTTTTTGGTTCTGATGTTTCTGTAGTGCTCATGTCATTTCAGAGTTTGTAAAACAAATGGCCACTGGATTGATAATCCATGATCTCATTCTGCCAGGTAGGCAGTAATAGGCTACTTTGTGTTTAATATTTCATTGTACGTTTTTGAGAAAGCCTTTCCACCTCGCAGAAGACGGTTGTCATGACATTAGCATCATCACTAACGGCTACACAGAGTGGTAGACAAGCATGCACACCCACGGGCATTCCTGAGCCGTCGCCTCTTCAGAATGTTCAAGGAAAATGTGAATCACTGATGCATGTCTTGTAATAATCTTGGACAAATTAATGCAGTTTCTAATAAGTTCAATACATTTAGATGATTTTCTACTAAGTAAAATATATTTTTTAATGTTGAATTTCTTTTGTCTGGATCCTGTGATTCCATCCCAATTCCCTGCAAAACATATTTTAAAGGGCCTTATACCTGTTTAACTCTGCTCAAAATGTCTCCTGGCAGCATGTACCTGTTAGATTGTAAATCCTCCAGGAAGTCACTCATATGGACCAATGTAGCGCTACTGTACTGGCTGCGGAGGTGGCCTTCTGCATGGGCACCCGCATACTCTCTCACTCACACGTGCACTCACACTCACCCGTGCACAGATGCGTGCCACAAACTCTCACACACCTCTCATACAGCGAGGCCCCTCTTACCGTGTGTATTTTTAGCTGTGCTCTGCACTTTGCGTCATTTTCTCTATCTAGAACTAGGCCAGCATTTCTTCTCTTTATCTTCTGTCGCACGCTTCCTTGCACATTCCCCAGTCCCCTTACTCTTTTTCTCTTTTATTTCCGTTTTTCCCCCCCTTTCAAAGCTGAAAAAAATAGACCAGGCCATTGAAGACTGCACAAAGGCAGTTAAACTGGATGAGACCTACATCAAGGCCTATTTACGGAGAGCACAGTGGTACGTCAATCAACGATAGTTTCCTAGCAATATGTCCGTGGTGGTGGTTCGAGAGCATGCAAGAATATGGATATTCATCGGATATGGTTATGATCTTTCAAGCTTGTTTCTATACATCTGTGTTCAGTTACATGGACAAGGAGGAGTACGATGAGGCTGTGAGGGATTATGAGAAGGTCTACCAGACAGAGAAAACAAAAGGTATGTCTGTGTCTCATTGGTGTGACTCGACCACCCCTCTCTCCATCCCAGCCTACCATGCTACACCTCTGTCTGGGTTCTGTTGCTTCACACTCCTGTTTCCCCACCCCCACCCTCCCTGTTATGACGCAATGTCTCAGGTGTCGGTCTCTGAGGGGTGGAATTACTATATAGCTCCTCCTGCTGTTATGGCGCCCTAACTGCTCTTTGTTATTAATATTATCTTTGTCGTCTCACTCTTAACTCCTTTCCTTAGAACACAAGCACCTCCTGAAGAATGCACAGTTGGAGCTGAAGAAGAGCAAGCGGAAAGATTACTACAAGGTGCTGGGAGTGGACAAGAACGCCACAGAGGACGAGATCAAGAAGGCTTACCGTAAACGGGCCCTCATGCACCATCCAGGTAGCTAAGAGAGGCCATTTCTCAGTTCAACTATCCAGTCTATTTTACTGACATAAAAAAAGCAGTGTCAGAAGACGTATTTCAATGCAAAGGGGAAACAAAACATTTAACTTAGCCACTCCTGTACCTCCTCTCATTTCCCCCTGACTGACGGCCCTGGTTTCTCTCTCTCAGACCGTCACAGCTCGGCCAGTGCTGAGGTTCAGAAGGAAGAGGAGAAGAAGTTTAAGGAGGTGGGCGAGGCGTTCACTGTGCTGTCTGACCCTAAGAAGAAATCCCGCTACGACAGTGGTCACGATATGGAGGACGACACAGGCAACATGGGAGGTGAGGGCTGGAGATCAGCAGGGGAACCTGTTTCAAGGGAGGATGGGTGGGGTAGTGGGTGAAACTGCCGTGTCTGTTTGCGAAAAATAACAAACGGTCTCTCATACCCTCGGGACATCATTTCACACACAATAGAATAGCAGAATATCTACTGGCATTATTTTTTTTACTATGATGCTGGCTGCTCCTCTGCTCTGTTTCATCAACAAAACAATAAAGGTGCTGGGGCGAAAAGTGCCGCTCCCCCCCTTTACGTATTTAAGCTTTAGCAGGGACTAAATGACTGTTACTTGACTTGATTTAAACACCAACTGGGTTCAGCCATTTGTATTTCAGAGCTGTAAATGGGTGTTTACCATGTTAATTTTACACGGTTACACAGTGAATTTGTGGTGAGATTGTACTGGCTGCTTCCCTCAGCTGTGATGTTGATCCTCGTAATGTGTTTCTGTCCCCAGCAGATTTTGACGCCAACAACATTTTCAAGGCATTCTTTGGTGGCGGAGGCGGCCAGGGCTATAGTTTCGAAGCTAATCAATGTATGTATACAAACAGCTGTAGGAAACAGTATATTTCAGCTGTAGGAAACATATTTCAGATTCTGTTGAATAATTTATACTTTTGTTTTGTAGCATCCGGACCAGGAAATTTCTTCTTCCAGTTTGGTTAATTGGAGGATCCTGGTACTTATACAGTAGCTCAATCATGGACTCTATTCAAATGGATTCAACCCCCCCCAACTCCACCCTCATTTTTAATTTGTCTGGCTGTTCCTCAGTTGGACTCTGTCATATCACATCATGCAACGAAAGAATGATGCAAGCATCCATTGAAGACTAATACTATTTTGATATTTGGTTTCATTTTGTCAAACAATAAAAACATTGAAATTCAATTTGTATAAAAACAGTTGGCCCAAAAAAAGTATGACTCATAATGGAACTTTTAAACGGGACTGTGCAGATATCTGTGGCCTTCTGAAGGCTCGGGCCAAGATGTGACTTCAAGATGGGGAAATCTGAGACAAACCTCCTTAAACCGCCTACACTTGACCTACTGTCCAAGCAGTATTCAAAGCATGCATATCTTGCCCAGTATTTAATGGTGCAAAATACCATGGGCAACTGAACAACTTGCATGTTGTGTGGCAGCCTACTTTATACCCAACAACCAAAAGATGACTTAGCAGCTGTGGATGATTGCTTAATGAAAGTGGTCTCCATTTCATCATGTTATATGAACAGTTAATTATTTTCCATAACAGCCTGGGGTAAATAGAGTTAAATCCATAAACTACTGCTTAAGTACAGATGGCTGTGCTGGTGTACTATGCCAGGCCTGTTGCCATGTTGTGGTCAGCTTCCTCACCACAGGTTTTATGTTTGATGTTGCCATTCACCGGTTGCTACATTGTACATTTTACTGGAATGTAAAGTGTTTATTTGTGTTGATAGTTTGTTTTCTTATTTTTTTTATGTATATTTATTGTAAATTGGCTGTCTCAAAGCCACTACCAGGATATGAGGATGCTCCTCTATTGTGGAAAAGACTGAAAAGGGGCACCAACGAACAACATCCTTTTGGCACAAACTCAGGAAATGAATTTGGTTGTACTTGCCATTTTATAAGATACTGTGTAGACATCTATATATTTATCTGGCTGTGTATGCTGAATGTGAGCAACCGCTCAGTCAACACCATCTCACTTACAGCACACTATGTATAACAGTCTATGATTGGGGTTATCAAGAATGTGTCTAGGCAAACTGTCAAATGAGTTAACATCTTATTTTGCCCATGCTGTTTAAAAGTATACCCTAGTATAATGTAGGTTGCCTATGGGCTATGCCCCTAGCAGTATTAAACTATTCAGGCCCGGGTTCCTCTGCCCTGTGTAAATTATGCAGCTAATATAAAAGAGCTTATACAATTGCTATGACAGAGGTTCAGTAGAGGTTATTTTTTAAATTTGATTTAAGATCTCTTGGTGCACTTTTAAGAGGAAGGCATCCCCATCCTGGACTTGCTCTCAAGAAGCCCTCAACAGTCTTGACTATGGAGTCTTTATCCAACAGCCATGTAAATAAAGTAGGCCTCTTGTTTCCCCCTTCAAATGTGCCGTTTGTCAATGTTTGTATTTGGTATTTATTTGATTTCCTTTGGCCTTATTCTTTTCGGTGTGTACCCCAAGCTCAAAGAAAGTACTAAATATTTTAGGATCCAAGACAGACTAATTGTTTGGTGTTTTGGGGAGATGGCTGGTGGTGAATGAGTAAATTTAACTGTTCGGAGGTAATAATAAGAAATTAACATTCACCACCTTTTTTATCTGTTTCTAGTCCAGACAGGGCCGCTCTGAAATTCCCGGACAGTGTCCACTAAATAGCACAGCCACAAAGTCAAAATAAACAAACATCTGCTTTTTATTAGATTTTTTTATAAATGGGCGGGGTTTATGTCTTTGTGGCTGTGGTAACTAGGGACGACATAGAACGACTTGTTAGGCTGGTTGCTAGGATACCACTGAATGTCTGACAATGAAGGAGACCAAGGACCCAAAAGCACATTTTGTACTTACATGGCCGAGGGGGACCAGTTGTACCACAAAGGAGAGTATGTCAAAGCCATTGAAAGCTACTCTACGGAATGGCTTTAACTTAACTCTTGTGTGTTGGTAACTAGCAGCTACAGTACAGTTGCTAGGAAAGTTAGCTAGCTAACGTTAGTGGGAGAGGATTGGCAGGGAGGGACATAAGGATAGGGCAGCCGTGCTTCTAGCCCCTTGGCAACTTTGCAATATTTTGTTTTTTGTGCGTGTTATTTCTTACATTATTAGCCCTGATTTTTTTGTTTGTTATTACGTACAGCCGGGAAGAACTTTTGGATATCAGAGCGGCGGTAACTCACCAGCATTACAACCAGGTCTATGACTCACCCAAATCGGATCCTTTGTTCGTACCCTCCAGGGCAATTGAACTGATTGTTTTGTTCACGCGGACTGGGATATTTTCCGGGGAGCCTCTGACAATAACATCGACGAATACATGGATACGGTGACTGAGTTTATCATGAAGTGTATAGGAGATGTTGTACCCACTGTGACTAACCTAACCAGAAACTGTGGATAGATGGCAGCATTTGCATGAACCACCGCATTTAACCATGGCAAGGTGACTGGGAATATGGCCGGATACAAACAGTGTAGATATCCCCTCCGTAAGGTAATCAAACAGGCAAAATTCCAGTATAGAGATAAAGGCTCAGACACTAGACGTATGTGGCATGGTCTACAGACAATCACGGACTACAAAGGGAAAACCAGCCACATCACGGACACTGACGTCTTGCTTCCAGACAAGTTAAACACCTTCACCCGCTTTGTGGTTAACACAGTGCCACCGATGCGGCCCGCTACCAAGGACTGCTCTCCGTGGCCGACGTAAGACATTTAAGCGTGTTAACCTTTCGCAAGGCTGCCGGCCCAGACAGCATCCCTAGCAAAAAGTCCTCAGAGCATGTGCAGACCAACTGGCTGGAGTTTTTGAATATGTTTGAAATCTCTCCCTATCCCCGTCTGCTATCCCCACATGGTTCAAGATGGCCACCATTGTTCCTGTACCCAAGAAAGCAAAGGTAACTAAACTAAATGACTATCGCCCCGTAGCACTCACTTCTGCCATCATGAACTGCTTTGAGAGACTAGTCAAGGATCATATCACTTCTACCTTACCTGACACCCTAGACCCACTTCAATTTGCTTACCGCCCCAATAGATCCACAGATGATACAATCACCTTCGCACTGCACACTGCTCTATTACATCTGGACAAGAGGAATACCTATGTAAGAATGGGGTTCATTGACTGTAACTCAGCATTCAACACCATAGTACCCTTCAAGCTCATCATGAATCTCGAGGCCCTGGGTCTGAACCCTGCCCTGTGCAACTGGGTCCTGGACTTCCTGACGGGCCCCAGGTGGTGAAGGTTGGAAACAACACCTACACTTCGCTGATCCTCAACACTGGGGCCCCACAAGGGTGCGTGCTCAGCCCCCTCCTGTACTCACTGTTCACCCATGACTGCGTGGCCACGCACGCCTCTAATCATCATGTTTGCAGACGACACAACAGTAGTAGGCCAGTAGACGACCTATAGAGGAGGTGAGGGCCCTGGGAATGTGGTGCCCAGAAAATAACCTCTAACTCAACATCAACAAAACGAAGGAGCTGATCGTGAACTATCAGAAGGAACACCCCCCTATCCACATCGACGGGACCGCAGTGGAGAAGGTGGAAAGTTCCTCGGTGTACACATCACTGACACACTGAAATGGTCCACCCACACAGACAGTGTGGTGAAGAAGGCGTAACAGCGCCTCTTCAACCTGGGGAGGCTGAAGAAATTTGGCTTGGCACCTAAATCCCTCACAAACTTTCACAGATGCACAATTGAGAGCATCCTGTCAGGCTGTATCACCACCGGGGACGTCAACTCTACCGCCCGCAACCGCAGGACTCTCCAGAGGGTGGTGCGGTCTGCCCAACACATCGCCGGTGGGCAAACTACCTTCCCTCCAGGACACCTACAGCACCCAATGTCACAGGAAGGCCAAAAAGATAATCAAGGACAACAACCATCTGAGCCACTGCCTGTTCACCCCGCTATTATCCAGAAAGCGAGGTCAGTACAGGTGCATCAAAGCTGTTTTTCAGTCTCTCGGTCCCAGCTATCTCAAGGCGATCAGACTGTTAAATAGCCATCACTAGCACATTTGAGGCTGCTGCCCTATATACATAGACTTCAAATCATTGGCCACTTTAATAATGGAACACAAGTCACTTTAATAATGTTGACATATTTTGCATTACTCATCTCATATGTGAACTCAGCAACAAACAAAAAAGAAGCGTCCCTATTTCAGGACCCCGTTTTTCAAAGATAATTCGTAAAAATCCAAATAACTTCACAGATTTTCATTGTAAATGTTTTATGCTTGTTCAATGAACCATAAACAATTAATGAACATGCACCTGTGGAACGGTCATTAAGACACTAACAGCTTACAGACGGTAGGCAATTAAGGTCACAGTTATGAAAACTTAGGACATTAAAGAGGCCTTTCTATTGACTCTGAAAAACACCAAAAGAAAGATTCCCAGGGTCCCTGCTCATCTGTGTGATGCTGCAAGGAGGCATGAGGACTACAGATGTAGCCAGGGCAATAAATTGCAATGTCCGTACTGTGAGACGCCTAAGACAGAGCTACAGGGGGACAGGACGGACAGCTGATTGTCCTCGGAGTGGCAGACCACGTGTAACAACACCTGCACAGGATCGGTACATCTAAACATCACACCTGCGGGACAGGTACAGGATGGCAGCAACAACTGCCCGAGTTACACCAGAAATGCACAATCCCTCCATCAGTGCTCAGACTGTCCGCAATAGGCTGAGAGAGGCTGGACTGGGGGCTTGTAGGCCTGTTGTAAGGCAGGTTCTCACCAAACATCACCTGCAACAACGTCGCCTATGGACACAAACCCACCGTCGCTATACCAGACAGGACAGGCAAAAAGTGCTGAACACACACACCCATCGCACGAACACACACACCCAGCCATAAAACTGCCCCTCTCAGTTCCCCCTACCTCACGATCCTCTGACACACAAATACCTTCTTGCATAAACACACACACATCATCCCCCCTCTACTGGTCGGGTGCCCAGAGCAGAAGACTCTGCGGTGCACCAATGGGGCTCCTGCTCTGGCTAGAGCAGGTCCGCCTCCAACCCTTCGGGACCATTCAGAAGGTGACACGACAAGACTACCTACATTATTCTATGTATAAAAACTGCTGTAACCTTTGTCTAAGCGCTTTTTCAGCTGACTCCTTACTGAGTCATATGACTAAGTCCGTGCACGTTAAACTGCAGGACAAGATATCTTTTGACTCAATAAACTGCCTTTTGTTACAACTGAAATCCACTCTGTCCAGCGTCCATGATTTGGTCTCGTTCTCCTGTATTTGAACATCAACAAAACTTGGTAGCAGAGGACGGTTATTCCTGAATTCAATCTATGATAAGTTGTGAGAGGCGAGACAAATCAGCGGCTCAAAATCAGACGGAAGAGTGACCGGTAGTACAGCCACCACAACCATTGCACAACCCAAGGGGGGGCGCAAACCCAGACAGGATGACCACATCAGTGAATCAACCCACTCAGGTGACGCATCCCTTCCAGGGACGGCATGAGAGAGCCCCAGTAAGCCAGTGACTCAGCCACTGTAATAGGGTTAGAGGCAGAGAATCCCAGTGGAAAGAGGGGAACCGGCCAGGCAGAGACAGCAAGGGCGGTTCGTTGCTCCAGAGCCTTTCCGTTCACCTTCCCACTCCTGGGCCAGACTACACTCAATCATATGACTCACTGAAGAGATGAGTCTTCAGTAAAGACTTAAAGGTTGAGACCGAGTTTGCGTCTCTGACATGGGTAGGCAGACCATTCCATAAAAATGGAGCTCTATAGGAGAAAGCCCTGCCTCCAGCTGTTTGCTTAGAAATTCTAGGGACAATTGGGAGGCCTGCGTCTTGTGACCATAGCGTACGTGTAGGTATGTATGGCAGGACCAAATCAGAGAGATAGGTAGGAGCAAGCCCATGTAATGCTTTGTAGTTTAGCAGTAAAACCTTGAAATCAGCCCTTGCTTTGACAGGAAGCCAGTGTAAGGAGGCTAGCACTGGAGTAATATGAACATATTTTTTGGTTCTAGTCAGGATTCTAGCAGCCGTATTTAGCACTAACTGAAGTTTATTTAGTGTTTTATCCGGGTAGCCGGAAAGTAGAGCATTGCAGTAGTCTAACCTAGAAGTGACAAAAGCATGGATACATTTTTCTGCATCATTTTTGGACAGAAAGTTTCTGATTTTTGCAATGTTACGTAGATGGAAAAAAGCTGTCCTTGAAATGGTCTTGACGCCGAGGTCCTTCACAGTTTTATTTGAGACGATTGTACAACCATTAAGACTAATTGTCAGATTCAACAGAAGATCTCTTTGTTTCTTGGGACCTAGAACAAGCATCTCTGTTTTGTCCGAATTTAAAAGTAGAAAGTTTGCAGCCATCCACTTCCTTATGTCTGAAACACATGCTTCTAGCGAGGGCAATTTTGGGGCTTCACCATGTTTCATTGAAATGTACAGCTGTGTGTCATCCGCATAGCAGTGAAAGTTAACATTATGTTTTTGAATGACATCCCCAAGAGGTAAAATATATAGTGAAAACAATAGTGGTCCTAAAACGGAACCTTGAGGAACACCGAAATTTACAGTTGATTTGTCAGAGGACAAACCATTCACAGAGACAAACTGATATCTTTCCGACAGATAAGATCTAAACCAGGCCAGAACTTGTCCGTGTAGACCAATTTGGGTTTCCAATCTCTCCAAAAGAATGTGGTGATCGATGGTATCAAAAGCAGCGCTAAGGTCTAGGAGCACGAGGACAGATGCAGAGCCTCGGTCCGATGCCATTAAAATGGCATTTACCACCTTCACAAGTGCAGTCTCGGTGCTATGATGGGGTCTAAAACCAGACTGAAGCATTTCGTATACATTGTTTGTCTTCAGGAAGGCAGTGAGTTGCTGCGCAACAGCCTTTTCTAAAATTTTTGAGAGGAATGGAAGATTCGATATAGGCCGATAGTTTTTAATATTTTCTGGGTCAAGGTTTGGCTTTTTCAAGAGAGGCTTTATTACTGCCACTTTTAGTGAGTTTGGTACACATCCGGTGGATAGAGAGCCATTTATTATGTTCAACATAGGAGGGCCAAACACAGGAAGTAGCTCTTTCAGTAGTTTAGTTGGAATAGGGTCCAGTATGCAGCTTGAAGGTTTAGAGGCCATGATTATTTTCATCATTGTGTCAAGATATATAGTACTAAAACACTTGAGCGTCTCTCTTGATCCTAGGTCCTGGCAGAGTTGTGCAGACTCAGGACAACTGAGCTTTGAAGGAATACGCAGATTTAAAGAGGAGTCCGTAATTTGCTTTCTAATAATCATAATCTTTTCCTCAAAGAAGTTCATGAATTTATCACTGCTAAAGTGAAAGCCATCCTCTCTTGGGGAATGCTGCTTTTTAGTTAGCTTTGCGACAGTATCAAAGAGGAATTTCGGATTGTTCTTATTTTCCTCAATTAAGTTAGAAAAATAGGATGATCGAGCAGCAGTAAGGGCTCTTCGGCACTGCACGGTACTGTCTTGGCGCCATTTCCGTTCCAATTTTCTGGAAGCTTGCTTCAGAGCTCGGGTATTTTCTGTGTACCAGGGAGCTAGTTTCTTATGAGAAATATTTTTAGTTTTTAGGGGTGCAACTGCATCTAGGGTATTGCGCAAGGTTAAATTGAGTTCCTCAGTTAGGTGGTTAACTGATTTTTGTCCTCTGGTGTCCTTGGGTAGACAGAGGGAATTTGGAAGGAAGGACATCAAGGAATCTTTGTGTTGTCTGTGAATTTATAGCACGACTTTTGATGTTCCTTGGTTGGGGTCTGAGCAGATTATTTGTTGCAATTGCAAACATAATAAAATGGTGGTCCGATAGTCCAGGATTATGAGGAAAAAACATTAAGATCCACAACATTTATTCCATGGGACAAAACTAGGTCCAGAGTATGACTGTGACAGTGAGTGGGTCCAGAGACATGTTGGACAAAACCCACTGAGTCGATGATGGCTCCGAAAGCCTTTTGGAGTGGGTCTGTGGACTTTTCCATGTGAATATTAAAGTCACCAAAGATTAGAATATTATCTGCTATGACTACAAGGTCCGATAGGAATTCAGGTAACTCAATGAGGAACGCTGTATATGGCCCAGGAGGCCTGTAAACAGTAGCTATAAAAAGTGATTGAGTAGGCTGCATAGATTTCATGACTAGAAGCTCAAAACATTTTTTTTTTTGTAAATTGAAATTTGCTATCGTAAATGTTAGCAACACCTCCGCATTTGCGGGATGCACGGGGGATATGGTCACTAGTGTAGCCAGGAGTTGAGGCCTCATTTAACACAGTAAATTCATCAGGCTTAAGCCATGTTTCAGTCAGGCCAATCACATCAAGATTATGATCAGTGATTAGTTAATTGACTATAATTGCCTTTGAAGTAAGGGATCTAACATTAAGTAGCCCTAATTTGAGATGTGAGGTATCATGATCTCTTTCAATAATGACAGGAATGGAGGTGGTCTTTATCCTAGTGAGATTGCTAAGGCGAACACCGCCATGTTTAGTTTTGCCCAACCTAGGTCGAGGCACAGACACGGTCTCAATGGTGATAGCTGAGCTGACTACACTGACTGTGTTAGTGGCAGACTCCACTATGCTGGCAGGCTGGCTAACAGCCTGCTGCCTGGCCTGCACCCTATTTCATTGTGGAGCTAGAGGAGTTAGAACCCTGTCTATGTTGGTAGATAAGATGAGAGCACCCCTCCAGCTAGGATGGAGTCCGTCACTCCTCAGCAGGTCAGGCTTGGTCCTGTTTGTGGGTGAGTCCCAGAAAGAGGGCCAATTATCTACAAATTCTATATTTTGGGAGGGGCAGAAAACAGTTTTCAACCAGCGATTGAGTTGTGAGACTCTGCTGTAGAGCTCATCACTCCCCCTAACTGGTGAGGTGGCCAGGGACAATTACTCGATGCCGACACATCTTTCTAGCTGATTTACACGCAAAAGCTATGTTGCGCTTGGTGATCTCAGACCGTCTCATCCTAACATCATTGGTGCCGACGTGGATAACAATATCTCTATACTCTCTACACTCGCCAGTTTTAGCTTTAGCCAGCACCATCTTCAGATTAGCCTTAACATCGGTAGCCCTGCCCCCTGGTAAACAGTGTATGATCGCTGGATGATTCGTTTTAAGTCTAATACTGCGGGTAATGGAGTCGCGAATGACTAGAGTTTTCAATTTGTCAGAGCTAATGGTGGGAAGCTTCGGCGTCTCAGACCCCGTAACGGGAGGAGTAGAGACCAGAGAAGACTCGGCCTCTGACTCCGACTCGCTGCTTAATGGGGTCTGAAGCTGGGCTTGTAGCACAGCTATCGTCGCCGTAAGGCGATCGTTCTCCTGTATATTATGAGTACAGCGACTACAATTAGAAGGCATCATGTTAATGTTACTACTTAGCTTCGGCTGTTGGAGGTCCTGACGAACCGTGTCCAGATAAAGCGTACCGGAGTGAAAAAGTTGAGGGAAAAAACTAAAATATAAACGGTAATTAAAAAGTAAAAACCGTAAAGTTGTCAGGTAGCAAAATAGGTTGGCAACAAAACGCACAGCAACTCATAAACAAGTCTGCAAGTTGTGACTGGATATGACGTCACTCCTGGTCAAACCTGGTCAAGAACTACAGGAAACGTATGATCTCTGTAATTGCAAACAGAGGTTTCTGTACCAAATATTAAGTTCTGCTTTTCTGATGTATCAAATACTTATGTCATGCAATAAAATGCTAATTAATTACTTAAAAATCATACAAGCAAGTTGCTGCAGGGGGTGCAGAGCTGTTGGCCGGGGTAGGGGTAGCCAGGTGGAAAGCATGGCCAGCCGTAGAAAAATGCTTACTGAAATTCTTGATTATCATAGATTTCTCGATGCTGAGTGTTTCTTAGCCTCAGTGCAGTGGGCAGCTGGGAGGAGGTGCTCTTATTGACCATGGTCTTTACAGTGTCCCAAAACCTTTTGGAATTTGTGCTACAGGTTGCAAATTTCTGTTTTAAAAAGCTAGCCTTTGCTTTCCTAACTGTCTGTGTATATTGATTCCTAACTTCCCTGAAAAGTTACATATCGCGGGGGCTATTCGATGCTAATGCAGTATGCCATGGGATGTTTTTGTGCTGGTCAAGGGCAGTCAAGTCTGGAGTGAACCAAGGGCTATATCTGTTCTTAGTTCTACATTTTTTGAATGTGGCATGCTTATTTAAGATGGTGAGGAATGCACTTTTAAAGAATAACCAGGCATCCTCTACTGACGGAATGAGGTCAATATCCTTCCAGGATACCCGGGCCAGGTCGATTAGAAAGGCCTGCTTGCTGAAGTGTTTTAGGGAGCGTTTGACAATGATGAGGGGCGGACCCATTACGGACGCAGGCAATGAGGCAGTGATTGCTGAGTTCCTGGTTGAAGACAGCAGTGGTGTATTTAGAGGGCAGGTTGGTCAGGATGATATCTATGAGGGTGCCCGTGTAACGGAAGTGAAACGGCTAGCTTAGTTAGCGGTGCGCGCTAAATAGCGTTTCAATCGGTGACGTCACTTGCTCTGAGACCTTGAAGTAGTAGTTCCCCTTGCTCTGCAAGGTCCGCGGCTTTTGTGGAGTGATGGGTAACGATGCTTCGTGGGTGACTGTTGTTGATGTGTGCAGAGGGTCCCTGGTTCGCGCCCGGGTATGGGCGAGGGGACAGTCTAAAGTTATACTGTTACACCCATGTTTACGGATTTAGGGTTGTACCTTGTAGGTTCCTTGATAATTTGTGTGAGATTGAGGGTATCTAGCATATCCCAGTTTTTGACACTTAACAGTACAAACTCTGAAGATAGATGGGGGGCAATTAATTCACATATGGTGTTTAGGGCACAGCTGGGGGCTGAGGGTTGTCTATAGCGGCAACAGTGAGATACTTATTTCTGGAAAGGTGTATTTTTTAAAGTAGAAGCTCGAACTGTTTGGGCACAGACCTGGATAGCATTACAGAACTCTGCAGGCTAATTCCACCCCCTTTGGCAGTTCTATCTTGGCGGAAAATGTTGTCATTGGGGATGGAAATTTCAGAAATGTTGGTGGCCTTCCTAAGCCAGGATTCAGACACGGCTAGGACATCAGGGTTGGCGGAGTGTGCTAAAGCAGTGAATAAAACAAACTTAGGGAGGAGGCTTCTGATGTTAACATGCATGAAACCAATGCTTTTACGCTTACAGAAGTCAACAAATGAGAGCGCCTGGGGAATAGGAGTGGAACTGGGGGCTACAGGGCCTGGGTCAGACCCTAGGTCAGACCCTACATCACCAGACGAACAGAGGAGGAGTAGGATATGGGTACGACTAAAGGCTATAAGGACTTGTCGTCTAGTGCATTGGGAACAGAATAGATTCAGGGCATAATGTACAGACAATGGTATGGTAGGATGTGAGTACAGTGGAGGTAAACCTAGGCGTTGAGTGACGATGAGAGAGGTTTCGTCTCTGGAGGCACCAGTTAAGCCAGGTGAGGTCTCTGCATGGGTGTGGGGTGGGACAAAATAACTAATGAATTTTGAGTGGGACTGAGGGCTATACAGTGAAATAAAACAGTAAGAACTAGCCAAGACAGCAGTAGACAAGGCATATTGACATAGAGAGAGGCATAAAGCAATCACAGGTGTTGATCAGGAGACCTAAGACAACAATGGGTAAATGGCGATGAATGGCCAGAGCGGGTCAGCCAGGTACATACAGGACCTGAGTTCGAGGCTGGGGCCGATAGGTAAAGAAAATGAGGTACCGTGTTATTGAAACAGGAGCATTGGAAGCTAAGACCAGGTTTAGCCTTTGTTCTCCCTCTTATGTCACGGTTGGCTTGTGGGTTAATCTTTCATTTATTTGGCGTGGGCTACGACCAAACAGTAGCCTGTGTAAAGTTGGGTTAATAAACCGTCAATTCTTAAACTCATTCCTCTGTCTGGACAATTGTTCCTTTATGATCTAGTCAGGTCATTACAATATCATACCAATTCAAAGATGGACATCCACAAAATAATACATACCATACGAAAACATAACATATCATACTAAATGAAGTGTCTTGGATGATACTAAATGAAGTGTCTCGGTTCCTGAATGGACCCCCCGCCCCTGCTGTGCTAGCTGTAGAAGACAGTGCTAACTGTGCTAACACACAATGTCGCTTCATGTACCAGAGAAAACCATGCCCGACAGGCTTGGCAAAACACACTTTCCTACCCGTAGCCCCCATCCCACTAGCACATCTAGCTTGCTAGTTAGATAGCACACGGTCTCACCCACGCCTCCCACCTGCTGTGTAACGGACTAGCTGGCAAAAATAACAGACCTGTGTACTTCGCTCCCACCTGCCCTCACCGTCGTTAACAGAACTGCGAGAAAACTGTGACCTACAGTCAGAGACTAAGGACACCGTCTACTGGTGTATGGCCAGCTAGCTACAGTTGCCGCCCCTTCTTCTGTGGGGTTTATCGCCAGCTGGCATCCAATGGTACTGTGCATTAATGCACCTTACGCCTTTCCTATCTTAAAAGTTGACATATATAATTATAAAGAGGGGTTCCTGCAGATGCAGGAACGCCCCGAATTGCAGGCCGCAATTATCTTGGTCCCGACAGAGATCATTGCGTCGAGGTTGACATGTTCTGGGTGGGACCCGGCATTCAAATAGACGATTCTGGGATTAAACTATTTTTGTTGTCACGCAGATTATTTGAAAACGTTCTGTTTGTCTACCTGTTGTATTAAAAGCACACATTTGTGGCATTATTTACACACTCTCAGAATTAGCTGCTTCAACTTCAGTGGCCTTCCTCTACTGGTCGGGCGTGTGAGTTCAAGTGTGCCTAGTTTTTGTGTAGTCTCGTTGAAATAGAGTAGCCGGAAAATCACGTGGCAGTTATCTTTCCAAAGAAATGTACTTAAATATGATTAGACTGTAATTCACAGGGGAATGTCACAAGGAGTTCACATTTGCTTAGCATTAACAAGATATCCTGATGATGGGGATATCATGGGGATATCATCTTGTTTTTGGTTAGCAAATGTGAACTGATAGGCCATCAGTACGGAATAGGGTAGACTAGAATGGTTTAGAACAGAATAACATTGACTAGAATAGAATAGAGAATGATTAGCCAGTGTGTTCATCATTTGTCTTTCATTTAACAATTAATACTGGATATCTTAAATAGTCTGGCTTTAATTTTTAAAAAGGATCTTCCCTGGAGGCACATTAACTTGTGGTGAGTTGCACATACTACTTGTGCAGTAGGCACTCAATTATCTTACAATAAAGGTCTATTATTCATTAGTGAGAAAAAAAATGTATAGACTGACATCACGTGAACTTTTGAGGAACTGCAGTGTGGCCGATAGACTGAAATGTCGACTGAATGAGGTTGAACCGGATGCTGTTTCATTTGTGTTGAAATTTGAATCATTAACGGTTTTTGATAATTTTAATCAATACAAATAATGGTTTCACTATTAGTGTGCTGTGTGTCTGCGTTCTGGACAGGCCTCCGCGCCTCTCGAACGCTCTGGAATAACGAGAACGTTCATTTGCATACGTCTCGCAGCCTACGTCATTGCACAGGAAGCTGCGCTCTCTTGAGCAATGTAGTCGGAGAGTTCGAGAAATGGCTAGAAATCATGAGTGCTATTTTTTAGGCAATGGGGGTGGTATATATTCTGGTGAAGTACATTCAGATTCAAACATCGACTCAACGAGAATACTAAAGGGAAAAGAAAGCAAGAAAAGAGAAGAGACACGTTCAACAGACCTCTACATTCATAAACTGTAAGTAAAGGGGAATTAATTCAGGACCCTATTTTCATAATGGCTGTGACAGTTATAAACTTGATAGAATAAACAATGATGCTATGTTGGTTGTGTGGACATAGCTGATTTAGCTATAACATTATGCCAGAATATTTGGTTAACTAATAAATAAATAATATTATAATGATATAATATTCATTGGACAGACTATGCCTACATTCTTTTTTTTTGTAGCATATTATTATTTTATTATAATTAGTTATTTGTTCATTTTAAGAAAATCTGCTCTAATTCTGTGAAGATAACACAATATTGTTCAGGAGTGTTCATAGAAAAAATTGAGGCCTGTTGTGAAAAGAGTTTCTCTGTAATAGATTAGCAGAAATGATTGTGTCTAACACTAATATATATATTTATATATATATGTATATATGTATATGACACTAATATATAACACAAACATTGACAACAGTGTTGTTTTCAGACCTGGGTTCAAATGCTTATTATTGTTTTTCAAGGACTTTAAAATACCAGTACATTTTGAAATATAAGTAGTTGAATATTGGAATGTGTTTGGAAATACATTTGGAAAGTATTACCATGCATTTGAAAATACTCAAATACACAGACAAGTGTATTTTAAAATTAAAATATGTGAATATTCCATGCATTTGAACCCAGGATTGTTTTTTTCCTAGGTGCATTTGAAATGTATTTGGAGACAAGAATTTGAAAATAGTTTAAAATAGTATTTAAATAAAATGATTTGAAAATACTTTAAATAGAAGTGGCCACATTATTTGAAAATCCTCAAATACACAGAAAATAAGAATTAGAAATACTTAAATACGCATGTATTTGAACCCAGGTCTGGTTGTTATTCAAGTATATTTAGGCTAACATCTCTGTTGGTGGAGATTGTCATTACTTGCACCTAGGTTTTCGTAGAATAATATCAATTTCTAAAATATTATTTAATTCATTTGTAGGCAACTAACTCCAAACCATCAAGATGTCATCAGCTAAAGGCCTGTCTATCGGCATTGACCTGGGCACCACCTACTCCTGTGTGGGGGTGTTCCAGCATGGTAAAGTGGAGATCATCGCCAACGACCAGGGCAACAGGACCACACCCAGCTATGTGGCCTTCACAGACACTGAGAGACTTATCGGAGACGCTGCAAAGAACCAGGTGGCCATGAACCCCAACAACACCGTTTTCGACGCCAAACGCCTGATTGGCCGAAAGTTCAACGATCAGGTCGTGCAAGCCGACATGAAGCACTGGCCCTTCAAGGTGGTCAGCGACGGAGGAAAGCCTAAAGTTCAGGTCGATTACAAAGGTGAGAACAAATGCTTCAACCCAGAGGAGATCTCCTCCATGGTCCTGGTGAAGATGAGGGAGATCGCTGAGGCTTACCTGGGCCAGAAGGTGTCCAATGCAGTCATCACAGTCCCTGCCTACTTCAACGATTCACAGAGACAGGCCACTAAGGACGCTGGAGTGATCGCTGGGCTGAATGTGCTGAGGATCATCAACGAGCCCACGGCGGCAGCCATCGCCTACGGCATGGACAAAGGCATGTCCAGGGAACGCAACGTCCTGATTTTTGACCTGGGTGGGGGCACCTTTGACGTGTCCATCCTGACCATCGAGGATGGGATCTTTGAGGTGAAGGCCACAGCTGGAGACACTCACCTGGGCGGGGAGGACTTTGACAACCGCCTGGTCAGTCACTTTGTGGAGGAGTTCAAGAGGAAACACAAGAAGGACATCAGCCAGAACAAGCGGGCTCTGAGGAGGCTGAGGACAGCCTGCGAGAGGGCCAAGAGAACACTGTCCTCCAGCTCCCAGGCCAGCATTGAGATTGACTCTCTTTTTGAGGGCATCGACTTCTACACCTCCATCACCAGGGCTCGTTTTGAGGAAATGTGTTCCGACCTCTTCAGGGGAACCCTGGAGCCTGTGGAGAAAGCCCTCGGGGATGCCAAGATGGACAAGGCCCAAATTCACGACGTCGTCCTGGTCGGAGGCTCCACCCGGATCCCCAAGGTCCAGAAGCTCCTGCAGGACTTTTTCAACGGCCGAGAGCTAAACAAGAGCATCAACCCAGACGAGGCGGTGGCCTACGGCGCTGCCATCCAGGCGGCCATCTTGTCTGGCGACAAGTCTGAGAACGTCCAGGACCTGCTGCTGCTGGATGTGGCTCCCCTGTCCCTGGGCATCGAAACCGCCGGAGGGGTCATGACCGCCCTGATCAAACGCAACACCACCATCCCATCCAAACAGACCCAGACCTTCACCACTTACTCCGACAACCAGCCCGGGGTCATGATCCAGGTCTACGAGGGAGAGAGAGCCATGACCAAGGACAACAACCTCCTGGGGAAGTTTGAGCTCTCTGGGATCCCCCCTGCCCCACGAGGAGTCCCTCAGATCGAGGTGACCTTTGACATCGACGCCAACGGCATTCTGAACGTATCAGCGGTGGACAAGAGCACGGGCAAAGAGAACAAGATCACCATCACCAACGACAAGGGCCGGCTCAGCAAAGAGGATATTGAGAGGATGGTGCAGGACGCTGACAGATATAAAGCTGAGGATGACGCACAGAGGGAGAAGATAGCTGCCAAGAACTCCCTGGAGTCGTACGCCTTCAATATGAAGAGCAGCGTGGAGGACGACAACATGAAAGGCAAGATCAGCCAGGAGGACAAAAAGAAAGTGGTGGACAGGTGCGACCAGACCATTTCCTGGTTGGAGAACAACCAGCTGGGCGACAAAGAGGAGTATGAGCATCAGCTAAAGGAGCTGGAGAAAGTATGCCAGCCTATCATTACCAAGCTGTACCAGCAGGGAGGGATGCCCACAGGTTGCTGTGGAGATCAGGCACGGACCAGCTCTGGTGACAGCTCCCAAGGCCCAACCATTGAAGAGATTGACTAAAGTGAGGGATTTTTATAAAGGACTTTTCAAAATGCATTAGTATCACTGCATACAATTTACTATTCAGGAAATACTTTCTACTTGTAAAAACACACTGTACATCTGTTGATTCATACCATATTGCATTGCTGGACATTGCAAATAAAATGTATTTAAATATGTTTCTAGGTCTGTTGGCTGTTTTCTTGAATTCCTTCTCATCATAACACATTGATTATTCAAATTTTTTACACAATACCATGAAATATTGTAAACAAAACTTTGATAGACGGCTAAACCACCAGAGAGAACAAGTGAAGACACCTTAATGGCCACAATGTTTAGCTTATCAACTCTTTATTCTGCGATAACATCTGATACAATCACTATGGTCCTTCTTGGAAAAAGAGGCAGAAATACACTTCTGGCACATATAAAAAAACAATTACAGGTCACATTTTTCCTTACTTTGTGCTTATTGGTGTCAAGCTCAAAGAACCAAATACTGTATATTTGACTGATTTTGAAGTATTTAAAGTGGAACTGACAGCATTTTAACTACTTTGTTTCATATCTGCAAACGGACAATCATAATATCAGTAAAACATATCAAATTCACAGTTTATGCTTCAAAACCAACTTTGTAAGAGGTTTTTAAAAAATAGGTTCTATTTGACTCAAAATTCCATGTTGTACAGTACGGTATTGTTGGCAGAATAGATGGATGCAGCTCAATGCATGATTAATATAATTCACCAATACATTTCTTGGTAGTCCAAAACATATTTCTATCAGGTTGTAAATTATGGCTGGCCTAGTACATTGTTTGCTGCTGCCACCCATTCGGGATGCGGTGTTTCAGTTTCAATGACTTCATATTTTGAACAAAAACGGACGACTGTAAATAAGGCTGGGAATGTCAATACAATGAAACTATAAGGTGCTCACTCATACAATTATTATTTAATTCAATGAAAAACATGTTTAAGTTCAAATGTTACAACAACCTATCGCTAAGTTGTTGTTATTTGGTGATAAATACTTTTTGATTAGGGTCGCAGCATATTATGGACATCTGCAAGCGTAGCAGCAAAGGCTGGACAAATGATTTATCTATTTTGTTTTAAAACGTTAAGATGCTATATACAGCATATGAACATAAGTGGACATTATAAAGGGCCATATTCTTTAGAATAAAACAATGGCCAGTTTGAGTTGCAGTTGCACGTTGTTTTGTAAAAGAAATAGCCTATGTCTGGCGAATTCTTTGGGTACATTGACTTCAATAATTCAAAACCTAGGAGCCTCGTGGTTCTCACCACATTCCATAGACTTACACAATAATTATGACTACAGCTGGAGGACATCCTCCAACCTATCAGAGCTCTTGCAGTATGAACTAACAAGTTTTCCATCCAAAGGATCTGATCGTTAATTTAGTACTGAAAGCATAAGCTACAGCTAGCTAGCACTGCAGTGAACAGTTGACTCAAAGAGAGAAAGGCAATAGTTGAAGCAGCATAGAGAGAGAGAGATAGCTATATTTCATTACATGTTTTCTTCTTCTTAGTCTACCTTTCACTTAGCTATTGCAGCTAATTTATTCTACCCAAAGAACCTGACTCAAACAGAGAGGAATGCTATTTATGTTAGCTAGCTGGCTAAGGCTATCCAACACTGCAACTCTTCCAAGTCAATGTAAGCTTTTGGTTTTATAAATGTATGGGCACCGGGGCCCGCCGGTTTAACTGCTAAACTACTTGCTGTACACTGTAATGCGTGATTGTACACTTGGGATTGGATTGTGGGTTTACTAATGTGTTTGTTCTATTTTGGTTTGTTTTACTATAACCTTGATGTGGTGACGATGTAGGTTGTGTAGCGGTTAGTGGTTATGGTGTGACGGTTTGGCAAGGAGAGGTTTTTGTGCCTAGTCACAGATAGCTGTTGTGTTGTGTACTGAAGTCCACAAGTGAAGGGAAAAGGTGACAGGAGGAAAGCCTGTAGATGTGAGAATGAATTTTACAACAAGTAAAGTGATGATGCTCTATGTGGCTGCTATGAAATTGAACTGTGTGTGGGTGATCAGGGGTGTATTCATTCTGCCGATTGTTTCTTAAACAGAACGAAATGGGGCGGGACCTACCTGAATTTATTTGTCCAATAGAAACTTTCGAAACGTTTTGCAACTATTTGGACTAAAGATTACACCCCAGATCAGCTAGATGCAGGCAAGAGTGTGCAAGATGGGATTGAATGTGTCTCTGCCTGTCACCTTGATCACTCCAATTTGTCTCTCGACCTGTGCACCTACAGTATAAACTTTCATTTCTAGGCTATAGGTTGTAGCAATCTCTTGATTGGTATAGGGAAAATTTGAGTATCATGCAGTAGCCTAAACCTATTGATGTGACATTGAGCTGGGTGAATGGGAATATGAATGACAGTCATCCAATATGCTATAATCGAAATAAGGCCATGGTAATAAAACAAAATCCTCCATAATCTTGAACGGCACTGCTGTGTATATAGTGTGAAGGGTGTCCTCATCTAGTAGTTGCATTCTGATATGGTAAGGCAACTTAAAGTGCGTGAAATCATAGTATTTTACTGTCAGCCATTGTTGCCATTAATGCTCAATCAGACCAGGAGAGGAGGGAGATTAATGAGCCAATTGTCAACTGGGGATTATTAGGTGACCGTGATGGTTTGAAGGTCAAATTGGGAATTTAGCCAGGACACCGGGGTTAACACCCCTACTCTTACGATAAGTGCCATGGGATCTTTAGTGACCTCAGAGAGTCAGGACACCCGTTTAACGTCCCATCCGAAAGACGGCACCCTACACAGCGCAATTTCCCCAATCACTGGCCTGGGGCATTAAGATTTTAAAAAATTAGACCAGTGGAAAGAGTGCCTTCTACTTGCCCTCCAACACCACTTCCAGCAGCGTCTCCCATCTAGAGACTGACCAGGACCAACCCTGCTTAGCTTCAGAAGCAAGCCAGCAGTGGTATGCAGGGTGGTAAGCTGCTGGCGAAATAAGGTATTTCTGTTTTTATTTTTAATAAATATGAGACAATTAAAAAAAAAAAAAAGTTTGCTTTGTCATTATGAGGTATTGACTGTTGACTGATGATGAAAAAAATAATTTCATACATTTTTAGAATAAGGCTGTAACGTAACAAATTGTGGAAAAAGTCAAGGGGTCTGAATACTTTCTGAATGCAATGCATATTAGCAAATACTTTAGCTACCATTTGTGTTTTTTGTAATTAAAATTCACAGGAGAATGTCACAACGAGTTCACATTTGCTTAGCATTAACAAGATATCCTCATGATGGGGATATCATGGAGATATCTTGTTTTTGGTAAGCAAATGTGAACTGATAGGCCATCAGTACGGAATAGGGTAGACTAGAATGGTTTAGAACAGAATAACATTGACTAGAATAGAATAGAGGTGGATTAGCCAGTGTGTTCATCATTTGTCTTTCATTTAACAATTAATACTGGATATCTTAAATAGTCTGGCTTAAATACAACAAAAAGGATCTTCCCTGGAGGCACATTAACTTGTGGTGAGTTGCACATACCACTTGTGCAGTAGGCACTCAATTATCTTACAATACATGTCTATTATTCATTAGTGAGAAAAAAAATGTATAGACTGACATATCGTGAACTGTTGAGGAACTGCAGTGTGGCCGATAGACTGAAATGTCGAGTAAGGTTGAACCGGATGCTGTTTCATTTGTGTTGAAATTTGAATCATTAACGGTTTTTGATCATTTTAATCAATACAAATAATGGTTTCACTATTAGTGTGCTGTGTGTGTGCGTTCTGGACAGGTCTCCTTGCCTCTCGAACGCTCTGTAATAAGAGAACTGACATGTGCAGACGCCTCGCAGCCTACGTCATTGCACATGAAGCTGCGCTCTCTTGAGTAATGTATTCGGAGAGTTCGAGAAATGGCTAGAAATCATGAGTGCTATTTTTTAGGCAATGGGGGCGGTATATATTCTGGTGAAGTACATTCAGATTCAAACATCGACTCAACGAGAATACTAAAGGGAAAAGAAAGCAAGAAAAGAGAAGAGATACGTTCATTCTCTACATTCATAAACTGTAAGTAAATGGGAATTCATTCAGGACCCTATTTTCATAATGGCTGTGACAGTTATAAACTTGATAGAATAAACAATGTTGCTATGTTGGTTGTGTGGACATAGCTGATTTAGCTATAACATTATGCCAGAATATTTGGTTAACTAATAAAGAAATAATATTATAATGATATAATATTATAATAACATTCATTGGACAGACTATGCCTACATTCTTTTTTTTGTAGCATATTATTATTTTATTATAATTAGTTATTTGTTCATTTTAAGAAAATCTGCTCTAATTCTGTGAAGATAACACAATATTATTCAGGAGTGTTCATAGAAAAAATTGAGGCCTGTTGTGAAAAGAGTTTCTCTGTAATAGATTAGCAGAAATGATTGTGTCTAACACTAATATATACATTTATATATATATATATATATGTATATATGTATATAACACCAATATAAAACACAAACATTGACAACAGTGTTGTTTTCAGACCTGGGTTCAAATGCTAATTATTGTTTTTCAAGGACTTTAAAATACCAGTACATTTTGAAATATAAGTAGTTGAATATTGGAATGTGTTTGGAAATACATTTGGAAAGTATTACCATGTATTTGAAAATCCTCAAATACACAGAAAATAAGAATTAGAAATACTTAAATACGCATGTATTTGAACCCAGGTCTGGTTGTTATTCAAGTATATTTAGGCTAACATCTCTGTTGGTGGAGATTGTCATTACTTGCACCTAGGTTTTCGTAGAATAATATCAATTTCTAAAATATTATTTAATTCATTTGTAGGCAACTAACTCCAAACCATCAAGATGTCATCAGCTAAAGGCCCGTCTATCGGCATTGACCTGGGCACCACCTACTCCTGTGTGGGGGTGTTCCAGCATGGCAAAGTGGAGATCATCGCCAACGACCAGGGCAGCAGGACCACACCCAGCTATGTGGCCTTCACAGACACTGAGAGACTTATCGGAGACGCAGCAAAGAACCAGGTGGCCATGAACCCCAACAACACCGTTTTCGACGCCAAACGCCTGATTGGCCGAAAGTTCAACGATCAGGTCGTGCAAGCCGACATGAAGCACTGGCCCTTCAAGGTGGTCAGCGACGGAGGAAAGCCTAAAGTTCAGGTCGATTACAAAGGTGAGAACAAATGCTTCAACCCAGAGGAGATCTCCTCCATGGTCCTGGTGAAGATGAGGGAGATCGCTGAGGCTTACCTGGGCCAGAAGGTGTCCAATGCAGTCATCACAGTCCCTGCCTACTTCAACGATTCACAGAGACAGGCCACTAAGGACGCTGGAGTGATCGCTGGGCTGAATGTGCTGAGGATCATCAATGAGCCCACGGCGGCAGCCATCGCCTATGGCATGGACAAAGGCATGTCCAGGGAACGCAACGTCCTTATTTTTGACCTGGGTGGGGGCACCTTTGACGTGTCCATCCTGACCATCGAGGATGGGATCTTTGAGGTGAAGGCCACAGCTGGAGACACTCACCTGGGCGGGGAGGACTTTGACAACCGCCTGGTCAGTCACTTTGTGGAGGAGTTCAAGAGGAAACACAAGAAGGACATCAGCCAGAACAAGCGGGCTCTGAGGAGGCTGAGGACAGCCTGCGAGAGGGCCAAGAGAACACTGTCCTCCAGCTCCCAGGCCAGCATTGAGATTGACTCTCTTTTTGAGGGCATCGACTTCTACACCTCCATCACCAGGGCTCGTTTTGAGGAAATGTGTTCCGACCTCTTCAGGGGAACCCTGGAGCCTGTGGAGAAAGCCCTCGGGGATGCCAAGATGGACAAGGCCCAAATTCACGACGTCGTCCTGGTCGGAGGCTCCACCCGGATCCCCAAGGTCCAGAAGCTCCTGCAGGACTTTTTCAACGGCCGAGAGCTAAACAAGAGCATCAACCCAGACGAGGCGGTGGCCTACGGCGCTGCCATCCAGGCGGCCATCTTGTCTGGCGACAAGTCTGAGAACGTCCAGGACCTGCTGCTGCTGGATGTGGCTCCCCTGTCCCTGGGCATCGAAACCGCCGGAGGGGTCATGACCGCCCTGATCAAACTCAACACCACCATCCCATCCAAACAGACCCAGACCTTCACCACTTACTCCGACAACCAGCCCGGGGTCATGATCCAGGTCTACGAGGGAGAGAGAGCCATGACCAAGGACAACAACCTCCTGGGGAAGTTTGAGCTCTCTGGGATCCACCCTGCCCCACGAGGAGTCCCTCAGATCGAGGTGACCTTTGACATCGACGCCAACGGCATTCTGAACGTATCAGCGGTGGACAAGAGCACGGGCAAAGAGAACAAGATCACCATCACCAACGACAAGGGCCGGCTCAGCAAAGAGGATATTGAGAGGATGGTGCAGGACGCTGACAAATACAAAGCTGAGGATGACGCACAGAGGGAGAAGATAGCTGCCAAGAACTCCCTGGAGTTGTACGCCTTCAATATGAAGAGCAGCGTGGAGGACGACAACATGAAAGGCAAGATCAGCCAGGAGGACAAAAAGAAAGTGGTGGACAGGTGCGACCAGACCATTTCCTGGTTGGAGAACAACCAGCTGGGCGACAAAGAGGAGTATGAGCATCAGCTAAAGGAGCTGGAGAAAGTATGCCAGCCTATCATTACCAAGCTGTACCAGCAGGGAGGGATGCCCACAGGTTGCTGTGGAGATCAGGCACGGACCAGCTCTGGTGACAGCTCCCAAGGCCCAACCATTGAAGAGATTGACTAAAGTGAGGGATTTTTATAAAGGACTTTTCAAAATGCATTAGTATCACTGCATACAATTTACTATTCAGGAAATACTTTGTACTTGTAAAAACACACTGTACATCTGTTGATTCATACCATATTGCATTGCTGGACATTGCAAATAAAATGTATTTAAATATGTTTCTAGGTCTGTTGGCTGTTTTCTTGAATTCCTTCTCATCATAACACATTGATTATTCACATTTTTTACACAATACCATGAAATATTGTAAACAAAACTTTGATAGACGGCTAAACCACCAGAGAGAACAAGTGAAGACACCTTAATGGCCACAATGTTTAGCTTATCAACTCTTTATTCTGCGATAACATCTGATACAATCACTATGGTCCTTCTTGGAAAAAGAGGCAGAAATACACTTCTGGCACATATAAAAAAAACAATTACAGGTCACATTTTTCCTTACTTTGTGCTTATTGGTGTCAAGCTCAAAGAACCAAATACTGTATATTTGACTGATTTTGAAGTATTTAAAGTGGAACTGACAGCATTTGAACTACTTTGTTTCATATCTGCAAACGGACAATCATAATATCAGTAAAACATATCAAATTCACAGTTTATGCTTCAAAACCAACTTTGTAAGAGGTTTTTTTAAAATAGGTTCTATTTGGCTCAAAATTCCATGTTGTACAGTATGGTATTGTTGGCAGAATAGATGGATGCAGCTCAATGTATGATTAATATAATTCACCAATACATTTCTTGGTAGTCCAAAACATATTTCTATCAGGTTGTAAATTATGGCTGGCCTAGTACATTGTTTGCTGCCGCCACCCATTCGGGATGCAGTGTTTCAGTTTCAATGACTTCATATTTTGAACAAAAACGGACGACTGTAAATAAGGCTGGGAATGTCAATACAATGAAACTATAAGGTGCTCACAAATACAATTATTATTTAATTCAATGAAAAACATGTTTTAAGTTCAAATGTTACAACAACCTATCGCTAAGTTGTTGTTATTTGGTGATAAATACTTTTTGATTAGGGTCGCAGCATATTATGGACATCTGCAAGCGTAGCAGCAAAGGCTGGACAAATGATTTATCTATTTTGTTTTAAAACGTTAAGATGCTATATACAGCATATGAACATAAGTGGACATTATAAAGGGCCATATTCTTTAGAATAAAACAATGGCCAGTTTGAGTCGCAGTTGCACGTTGTTTTGTAAAAGAAATAGCCTATGTCTGGCGAATTCTTTGGGTACATTGACTTCAATCATTCAAAACCTAGAAGCCTCGTGGTTCTCACCACATTCCATAGACTTACACAATAATTATGACTACAGCTGGAGGACATCCTCCAACCTATCAGAGCTCTTGCAGTATGAACTAACAAGTTTTCCATCCAAAGGATCTGATCATTAATTTAGTACTGAAAGCATAAGCTACAGCTAGCTAGCACTGCAGTGAGTAGTTGACTCAAAGAGAGAAAGGCAATAGTTGAAGCAGCATAGAGAGAGAGAGATAGCTATATTTCATTAGATGTTTTCTTCTTCTTAGTCTACCTTTCACTTAGCTATTGCAGCTAATTTATTCTACCCAAAGAACCTGACTCAAACAGAGATAACTGCTATTTATGTTAGCTAGCTGGCTAAGGCTATCCAACACTGCAACTCTTCCAAGTCAATGTAAGCTTTTGGTTTTATAAATGTATGGGCACCGGGGCCCGCCGGTTTAACTGCTAAACTACTTGCTGTAAACTGTAATGCGTGATTGTACACTTGGGATTGGATTGTGGGTTTACTAATGTGTTTGTTCTATTTTGGTTTGTTTTAATATAACCTTGATATGGTGACGATGTAGGTTGTGTAGCGGTTAGTGGTTATGGTGTGACGGTTTGGCAAGGATAGGTTTTTGTGCCTAGTCACAGATAGCTGTTGTGTTGTGTACTGAAGTCCACAAGTGAAGGGAAAAGGTGAGAGGAGGAAAGCCTGTAGATGCGAGAATGAATTTTACAACAAGTAAATTGATAATGCTCTATGTGGCTGCTATGAAATTTAACTGTGTGTTGATGATCAGGGGTGTATTCATTCTGCCGATTGTTTCTTAAACAGAACGAAATGGGGCGGGACCTACCTGAATTTATTTGTCCAATAGAAACTTTCGAAACGTTTTGCAACTATTTGGACTAAAGATTACACCCCAGATCAGCTAGATGCAGGCAAGAGTGTGCAAGATGGGATTGAATGTGTCTCTCTACCTGTCACCTTGATCACTCCAATTTGTCTCTCGACCTGTGCACCTACAGTATAAACTTTCATTTCTAGGCTATAGGTTGTAGCAATCTCTTGATTGGTATAGGGAAAATTTGAGTATCATGCAGTAGCCTAAACCTATTGATGTGACATTGAGCTGGGTGAATGGGAATATGAATGACAGTCATCCAATATGCTATAATCGAAATAAGGCCATGGTAATAAAACAAAATCCTCCATAATCTTGAACGGCACTGCTGTGTATATAGTGTGAAGGGTGTCCTCATCTAGTAGTTGCATTCTGATATGGTAAGGCAACTTAAAGTGCGTGAAATCATAGTATTTTACTGTCAGCCATTGTTGCCATTAATGCTCAATCAGACCAGGAGAGGAGGGAGATTAATGAGCCAATTGTCAACTGGGGATTATTAGGTGACCGTGATGGTTTGAAGGTCAAATTGGGAATTTAGCCAGGACACCGGGGTTAACACCCCTACTCTTACGATAAGTGCCATGGGATCTTTAGTGACCTCAGAGAGTCAGGACACCCGTTTAACGTCCCATCCGAAAGACGGCACCCTACACAGCGCAATTTCCCCAATCACTGGCCTGGGGCATTAAGATTTTAAAAAATTAGACCAGTGGAAAGAGTGCCTTCTACTTGCCCTCCAACACCACTTCCAGCAGCGTCTCCCATCTAGAGACTGACCAGGACCAACCCTGCTTAGCTTCAGAAGCAAGCCAGCAGTGGTATGCAGGGTGGTAAGCTGCTGGCGAAATAAGGTATTTCTGTTTTTATTTTTAATAAATATGAGACAATTAAAAAAAAAAAAAAAGTTTGCTTTGTCATTATGAGGTATTGACTGTTGACTGATGATGAAAAAAATAATTTCATACATTTTTAGAATAAGGCTGTAACGTAACAAATTGTGGAAAAAGTCAAGGGGTCTGAATACTTTCTGAATGCAATGCATATTAGCAAATACTTTAGCTACCATTTGTGTTTTTTGTAATTAAAATTCACAGGAGAATGTCACAACGAGTTCACATTTGCTTAGCATTAACAAGATATCCTCATGATGGGGATATCATGGAGATATCTTGTTTTTGGTAAGCAAATGTGAACTGATAGGCCATCAGTACGGAATAGGGTAGACTAGAATGGTTTAGAACAGAATAACATTGACTAGAATAGAATAGAGGTGGATTAGCCAGTGTGTTCATCATTTGTCTTTAATTTAACAATTAATACTGGATATCTTAAATAGTCTGGCTTAAATACAACAAAAAGGATCTTCCCTGGAGGCACATTAACTTGTGGTGAGTTGCACATACCACTTGTGCAGTAGGCACTCAATTATCTTACAATACATGTCTATTATTCATTAGTGAGAAAAAAAATGTATAGACTGACATATCGTGAACTGTTGAGGAACTGCAGTGTGGCCGATAGACTGAAATGTCGAGTAAGGTTGAACCGGATGCTGTTTCATTTGTGTTGAAATTTGAATCATTAACGGTTTTTGATCATTTTAATCAATACAAATAATGGTTTCACTATTAGTGTGCTGTGTGTGTGCGTTCTGGACAGGTCTCCTTGCCTCTCGAACGCTCTGTAATAAGAGAACTGACATGTGCAGACGCCTCGCAGCCTACGTCATTGCACATGAAGCTGCGCTCTCTTGAGTAATGTATTCGGAGAGTTCGAGAAATGGCTAGAAATCATGAGTGCTATTTTTTAGGCAATGGGGGCGGTATATATTCTGGTGAAGTACATTCAGATTCAAACATCGACTCAACGAGAATACTAAAGGGAAAAGAAAGCAAGAAAAGAGAAGAGATACGTTCATTCTCTACATTCATAAACTGTAAGTAAATGGGAATTCATTCAGGACCCTATTTTCATAATGGCTGTGACAGTTATAAACTTGATAGAATAAACAATGTTGCTATGTTGGTTGTGTGGACATAGCTGATTTAGCTATAACATTATGCCAGCATATTTGGTTAACTAATAAAGAAATAATATTATAATGATATAATATTAGAATAATATTCATTGGACAGACTATGCCTACATTCTTTTTTTTTGTAGCATATTATTATTTTATTATAATTAGTTATTTGTTCATTTGAAGAAAATCTGCTCTAATTCTGTGAAGATAACACAATATTATTCAGGAGTGTTCATAGAAAAAATTGAGGCCTGTTGTGAAAAGAGTTTCTCTGTAATAGATTAGCAGAAATGATTGTGTCTAACACTAATATATACATTTATATATATATATATATATATATATGTATATATGTATATAACACCAATATAAAACACAAACATTGACAACAGTGTTGTTTTCAGACCTGGGTTCAAATGCTAATTATTGTTTTTCAAGGACTTTAAAATACCAGTACATTTTGAAATATAAGTAGTTGAATATTGGAATGTGTTTGGAAATACATTTGGAAAGTATTACCATGTATTTGAAAATCCTCAAATACACAGAAAATAAGAATTAGAAATACTTAAATACGCATGTATTTGAACCCAGGTCTGGTTGTTATTCAAGTATATTTAGGCTAACATCTCTGTTGGTGGAGATTGTCATTACTTGCACCTAGGTTTTCGTAGAATAATATCAATTTCTAAAATATTATTTAATTCATTTGTAGGCAACTAACTCCAAACCATCAAGATGTCATCAGCTAAAGGCCCGTCTATCGGCATTGACCTGGGCACCACCTACTCCTGTGTGGGGGTGTTCCAGCATGGTAAAGTGGAGATCATCGCCAACGACCAGGGCAACAGGACTACACCCAGCTATGTGGCCTTCACAGACACTGAGAGACTTATCGGAGACGCAGCAAAGAACCAGGTGGCCATGAACCCCAACAACACCGTTTTCGATGCCAAACGCCTGATTGGCCGAAAGTTCAACGATCAGGTCGTGCAAGCCGACATGAAGCACTGACCCTTCAAGGTGGTCAGCGACGGAGGAAAGCCTAAAGTTCAGGTCGATTACAAAGGTGAGAACAAATGCTTCAACCCAGAGGAGATCTCCTCCATGGTCCTGGTGAAGATGAGGGAGATCGCTGAGGCTTACCTGGGCCAGAAGGTGTCCAATGCAGTCATCACAGTCCCTGCCTACTTCAACGATTCACAGAGACAGGCCACTGAGGACGCTGGAGTGATCGCTGGGCTGAATGTGCTGAGGATCATCAACGAGCCCACGGCGGCAGCCATCGCCTACGGCATGGACAAAGGCATGTCCAGGGAATGCAACGTCCTGATTTTTGACCTGGGTGGGGGCACCTTTGACGTGTCCATCCTGACCATCGAGGATGGGATCTTTGAGGTGAAGGCCACAGCTGGAGACACTCACCTGGGCGGGGAGGACTTTGACAACCGCCTGGTCAGTCACTTTGTGGAGGAGTTCAAGAGGAAACACAAGAAGGACATCAGCCAGAACAAGCGGGCTCTGAGGAGGCTGAGGACTGCCTGCGAGAGGGCCAAGAGAACACTGTCCTCCAGCTCCCAGGCCAGCATTGAGATTGACTCTCTTTTTGAGGGCATCGACTTCTACACCTCCATCACCAGGGCTCGTTTTGAGGAAATGTGTTCCGACCTCTTCAGGGGAACCCTGGAGCCTGTGGAGAAAGCCCTCGGGGATGCCAAGATGGACAAGGCCCAAATTCACGACGTCGTCCTGGTCGGTGGCTCCACCCGGATCCCCAAGGTCCAGAAGCTCCTGCAGGACTTTTTCAACGGCCGAGAGCTAAACAAGAGCATCAACCCAGACGAGGCGGTGGCCTACGGCGCTGCCATCCAGGCGGCCATCTTGTCTGGCGACAAGTCTGAGAACGTCCAGGACCTGCTGCTGCTGGATGTGGCTCCCCTGTCCCTGGGCATCGAAACCGCCGGAGGGGTCATGACCGCCCTGATCAAACCCAACACCACCATCCCATCCAAACAGACCCAGACCTTCACCACTTACTCCGACAACCAGCCCGGGGTCATGATCCAGGTCTACGAGGGAGAGAGAGCCATGACCAAGGACAACAACCTCCTGGGGAAGTTTGAGCTCTCTGGGATCCCCCCTGCCCCACGAGGAGTCCCTCAGATGGAGGTGACCTTTGACATCGACGCCAACGGCATTCTGAACGTATCAGCGGTGGACAAGAGCACGGGCAAAGAGAACAAGATCACCATCACCAACGACAAGGGCCGGCTCAGCAAAGAGGATATTGAGAGGATGGTGCAGGACGCTGACAGATACAAAGCTGAGGATGACGCACAGAGGGAGAAGATAGCTGCCAAGAACTCCCTGGAGTCGTACGCCTTCAATATGAAGAGCAGCGTGGAGGACGACAACATGAAAGGCAAGATCAGCCAGGAGGACAAAAAGAAAGTGGTGGACAGGTGCGACCAGACCATTTCCTGGTTGGAGAACAACCAGCTGGGCGACAAAGAGGAGTATGAGCATCAGCTAAAGGAGCTGGAGAAAGTATGCCAGCCTATCATTACCAAGCTGTACCAGCAGGGAGGGATGCCCACAGGTTGCTGTGGAGATCAGGCACGGACCAGCTCTGGTGACAGCTCCCAAGGCCCAACCATTGAAGAGATTGACTAAAGTGAGGGATTTTTATAAAGGACTTTTCAAAATGCATTAGTATCACTGCATACAATTTACTATTCAGGAAATACTTTGTACTTGTAAAAACACACTGTACATCTGTTGATTCATACCATATTGCATTGCTGGACATTGCAAATAAAATGTATTTAAATATGTTTCTAGGTCTGTTGGCTGTTTTCTTGAATTCCTTCTCATCATAACACATTGATTATTCACATTTTTTACACAATACCATGAAATATTGTAAACAAAACTTTGATAGACGGCTAAACCACCAGAGAGAACAAGTGAAGACACCTTAATGGCCACAATGTTTAGCTTATCAACTCTTTATTCTGCGATAACATCTGATACAATCACTATGGTCCTTCTTGGAAAAAGCGGCAGAAATACACTTCTGGCACATATAAAAAAAACAATTACAGGTCACATTTTTCCTTACTTTGTGCTTATTGGTGTCAAGCTCAAAGAACCAAATACTGTATATTTGACTGATTTTGAAGTATTTAAAGTGGAACTGACAGCATTTGAACTACTTTGTTTCATATCTGCAAACGGACAATCATAATATCAGTAAAACATATCAAATTCACAGTTTATGCTTCAAAACCAACTTTGTAAGAGGTTTTTTAAAAATAGGTTCTATTTGACTCAAAATTCCATGTTGTACAGTACGGTATTGTTGGCAGAATAGATGGATGCAGCTCAATGCATGATTAATATAATTCACCAATACATTTCTTGGTAGTCCAAAACATATTTCTATCAGGTTGTAAATTATGGCTGGCCTAGTACATTGTTTGCTGCCGCCACCCATTCGGGATGCAGTGTTTCAGTTTCAATGACTTCATATTTTGAACAAAAACGGACGACTGTAAATAAGGCTGGGAATGTCAATACAATGAAACTATAAGGTGCTCACAAATACAATTATTATTTAATTCAATGAAAAACATGTTTTAAGTTCAAATGTTACAACAACCTATCGCTAAGTTGTTGTTATTTGGTGATAAATACTTTTTGATTAGGGTCGCAGCATATTATGGACATCTGCAAGCGTAGCAGCAAAGGCTGGACAAATGATTTATCTATTTTGTTTTAAAACGTTAAGATGCTATATACAGCATATGAACATAAGTGGACATTATAAAGGGCCATGTTCTTTAGAATAAAACAATGGCCAGTTTGAGTCGCAGTTGCACGTTGTTTTGTAAAAGAAATAGCCTATGTCTGCCGATTTCTTTGGGTACATTGACTTCAATCATTCAAAACCAAGGAGCCTCGTGGTTCTCACCACATTCCATAGACTTACACAATAATTATGACTACAGCTGGAGGACATCCTCCAACCTATCAGAGCTCTTGCAGTATGAACTAATAAGTTTTCCATCCAAAGGATCTGATAATTAATTTAGTACTGAAAGCATAAGCTACAGCTAGCTAGCACTGCAGTGAGTAGTTGACTCAAAGAGAGAAAGGCAATAGTTGAAGCAGCATAGAGAGAAAGGGCTAGCTATATTTCATTAGATTTTTCCTTATTCTTAGTCTACCTTTCACTTAGCTATTGCAGCTAATTTATTCTACCCAAAGAACCTGACTCTAACAGAGAGGAATGCTATTTATGTTAGCTAGCTGGCTAAGGCTATCCAACACTGAAACTCTTCCAAGTCAATGTAAGCTTTTGGTTTTATAAATGTATGGGCACCGGGGCCCGCCGGTTTAACTGCTAAACTACTTGCTGTACACTGTAATGCGTGATTGTACACTTGGGAATGGATTGTGGGTTTACTAATGTGTTTGTTCTATTTGGTTTGTTTTACTATAACCTTGATGTGGTGACGATGTAGGTTGTGTAGCGGTTAGTGGTTATGGTGTGACGGTTTGGCAAGTAGTGGTTTTTGTGCCTAGTCACAGATAGCTGTTGTGTTGTGTACTGAAGTCCACAAGTGAAGGGAAAAGGTGTGAGGAGGAAAGCCTGTAGATGCGAGAATGAATTTTACAACAAGTAAAGTGATAATGCTCTACGTGGCTGCTAATGAAATTGAACTGTGTGTGGGTGATCAGGGGTGTATTCAATTTTAACAATTAATACTGGATATCTTAAATAGTCTGGCTTAAATACAACAAAAAGGATCTTCCCTGGAGGCACATTAACTTGTGGTGAGTTGCACATACCACTTGTGCAGTAGGCACTCAATTATCTTACAATACATGTCTATTATTCATTAATGAGAGAAAAAATGTATAGACTGACATATCGTGAACTGTTGAGGAACTGCAGTGTGGCCGATAGACTGAAATGTCGACTGAATACGGTTGAACCGGATGCTGTTTCATTTGTGTTGAAATTTGAATCATTAACGGTTTTTGATCATTTTAATCAATACAAATAATGGTTTCACTATTAGTGTGCTGTGTGTCTGCGTTCTGGACAGGTCTCCGCGCCTCTCGAACGCTCTGGAATAACGAGAACGTTTATTTGCATACGCCTCGCAGCATGCGTCATTGCACAGGAAGCTGCGCTCTCTTGAGCAATGTAGTCGGAGAGTTCGAGAAATGGCTAGAAATCATGAGTGCTATTTTCTAGGCAATGGGGATGGTATATATTCTGGTACATTCAGTACCAGTACATTCAGATTCAAACATCGACTCAACGAGAATACTAAAGGGAAAAGAAAGCAAGAAAAGAGAAGAGATACGTTCAACAGACCTCTACATTCATAAACTGTAAGTAAATGGGAATTAATTCAGGACCCTATTTTCATAATGGCTGTGACAGTTATAAACTTGATAGAATAAACAATGATGCTATGTTGGTTGTGTGGACATAGCTGATTTAGCTATAACATTATGCCAGAATATTTGGTTAACTAATAAAGAAATAATATTATAATGATATAATATTATAATAACATTCATTGGACAGACTATGCCTACATTCTTTTTGTAGCATATTATTATTTTATTATAATTAGTTATTTGTTCATTTTAAGAAAATCTGCTCTAATTCTGTGAAGATAACACAATATTATTCAGGAGTGTTCATAGAAAAAATTGAGGCCTGTTGTGAAAAGAGTTTCTCTGTAATAGATTAGCAGAAATGATTGTGTCTAACACTAATATATATATTTATATATATATATGTATATAACACAAACATTGACAACAGTGTTGTTTTCAGACCTGGGTTCAAATGCTTATTACTGTTTTTCAAGGACTTTAAAATACCAGTACATTTTGAAATATAAGTAGTTGAATATTGGAATGTGTTTGGAAATACATTTGGAAAGTATTACCATGTATTTGAAAATACTCAAATACACAGACAAGTGTATTTTAAAATTAAAATATGTAAATATTCCATGCATTTGAACCCATGATTGTTTGTTCCTAGGTGTATTTGAAATGTATTTGGAGATAAGTATTTGAAAATAGTTTAAAATAGTATTTAAATAAAATGATTTGAAAATACTTTAAATAGAAGTGGCCACATTGTTTAAAAAATCCTCAAATACACAGAAAATAAGAATTAGAAATACTTAAATACGCATGTATTTGAACCCAGGTCTGGTTGTTATTCAAGTATATTTAGGCTAACATCTCTGTTGGTGGAGATTGTCATTACTTGCACCTAGGTTTTCGTAGAATAATATCAATTTCTAAAATATTATTTAATTCATTTGTAGGCAACTAACTACAAACCATCAAGATGTCATCAGCTAAAGGCCCGTCTATCGGCATTGACCTGGGCACCACCTACTCCTGTGTGGGGGTGTTCCAGCATGGTAAAGTGGAGATCATCGCCAACGACCAGGGCAACAGGACCACACCCAGCTATGTGGCCTTCACAGACACTGAGAGACTTATTGGAGACGCAGCAAAGAACCAGGTGGCCATGAACCCCAACAACACCGTTTTCGATGCCAAACGCCTGATTGGCCGAAAGTTCAACGATCAGGTCGTGCAAGCCGACATGAAGCACTGGCCCTTCAAGGTGGTCAGCGACGGAGGAAAGCCTAAAGTTCAGGTCGATTACAAAGGTGAGAACAAATGCTTCAACCCAGAGGAGATCTCCTCCATGGTCCTGGTGAAGATGAGGGAGATCGCTGAGGCTTACCTGGGCCAGAAGGTGTCCAATGCAGTCATCACAGTCCCTGCCTACTTCAACGATTCACAGAGATAGGCCACTAAGGACGCTGGAGTGATCGCTGGGCTGAATGTGCTGAGGATCATCAACGAGCCCACGGCGGCAGCCATCGCCTACGGCATGGACAAAGGCATGTCCAGGGAACGCAACGTCCTGATTTTTGACCTGGGTGGGGGCACCTTTGACGTGTCCATCCTGACCATCGAGGATGGGATCTTTGAGGTGAAGGCCACAGCTGGAGACACTCACCTGGGCGGGGAGGACTTTGACAACCGCCTGGTCAGTCACTTTGTGGAGGAGTTCAAGAGGAAACACAAGAAGGACATCAGCCAGAACAAGCGGGCTCTGAGGAGGCTGAGGACAGCCTGCGAGAGGGCCAAGAGAACACTGTCCTCCAGCTCCCAGGCCAGCATTGAGATTGACTCTCTTTTTGAGGGCATCGACTTCTACACCTCCATCACCAGGGCTCGTTTTGAGGAAATGTGTTCCGACCTCTTCAGGGGAACCCTGGAGCCTGTGGAGAAAGCCCTCGGGGATGCCAAGATGGACAAGGCCCAAATTCACGACGTCGTCCTGGTCGGAGGCTCCACCCGGATCCCCAAGGTCCAGAAGCTCCTGCAGGACTTTTTCAACGTCCGAGAGCTAAACAAGAGCATCAACCCAGACGAGGCGGTGGCCTACGGCGCTGCCATCCAGGCGGCCATCTTGTCTGGCGACAAGTCTGAGAACGTCCAGGACCTGCTGCTGCTGGATGTGGCTCCCCTGTCCCTGGGCATCGAAACCGCCGGAGGGGTCATGACCGCCCTGATCAAACGCAACACCACCATCCCATCCAAACAGACCCAGACCTTCACCACTTACTCAGCCCGGGGTCATGATCCAGGTCTACGAGGGAGAGAGAGCCATGACCAAGGACAACAACCTCCTGGGGAAGTTTGAGCTCTCTGGGATCCCCCCTGCCCCACGAGGAGTCCCTCAGATCGAGGTGACCTTTGACATCGACGCCAACGGCATTCTGAACGTATCAGCGGTGGACAAGAGCACGGGCAAAGAGAACAAGATCACCATCACCAATGACAAGGGCCGGCTCAGCAAAGAGGATATTGAGAGGATGGTGCAGGACGCTGACAAATACAAAGCTGAGGATGACGCACAGAGGGAGAAGATAGCTGCCAAGAACTCCCTGGAGTCGTACGCCTTCAATATGAAGAGCAGCGTGGAGGACGACAACATGAAAGGCAAGATCAGCCAGGAGGACAAAAAGAAAGTGGTGGACAGGTGCGACCAGACCATTTCCTGGTTGGAGAACAACCAGCTGGGCGACAAAGAGGAGTATGAGCATCAGCTAAAGGAGCTGGAGAAAGTATGCCAGCCTATCATTACTAAGCTGTACCAGCAGGGAGGGATGCCCACAGGTTGCTGTGGAGATCAGGCACGGACCAGCTCTGGTGACAGCTCCCAAGGCCCAACCATTGAAGAGATTGACTAAAGTGAGGGATTTTTATAAAGGACTTTTCAAAATGCATTAGTATCACTGCATACAATTTACTATTCAGGAAATACTTTGTACTTGTAAAAACACACTGTACATCTGTTGCTTCATACCATATTGCATTGCTGGACATTGCAAATAAAATGTATTTAAATATGTTTCTAGGTCTGTTGGCTGTTTTCTTGAATTCCTTCTCATCATAACACATTGATTATTCACATTTTTTACACAATACCATGAAATATTGTAAACAAAACTTTGATAGACGGCTAAACCACCAGAGAGAACAAGTGAAGACACCTTAATGGCCACAATGTTTAGCTTATCAACTCTTTATTCTGCGATAACATCTGATACAATCACTATGGTCCTTCTTGGAAAAAGCGGCAGAAATACACTTCTGGCACATATAAAAAAAACAATTACAGGTCACATTTTTCCTTACTTTGTGCTTATTGGTGTCAAGCTCAAAGAACCAAATACTGTATATTTGACTGATTTTGAAGTATTTAAAGTGGAACTGACAGCATTTGAACTACTTTGTTTCATATCTGCAAACGGACAATCATAATATCAGTAAAACATATCAAATTCACAGTTTATGTTTCAAAACCAACTTTGTAAGAGGTTTTTTAAAAATAGGTTCTATTTGACTCAAAATTCCATGTTGTACAGTACGGTATTGTTGGCAGAATAGATGGATGCAGCTCAATGCATGATTAATATAATTCACCAATACATTTCTTGGTAGTCCAAAACATATTTCTATCAGGTTGTAAATTATGGCTGGCCTAGTACATTGTTTGCTGCCGCCACCCATTCAGGATGCAGTGTTTCAGTTTCAATGACTTCATATTTTGAACAAAAACGGACGACTGTAAATAAGGCTGGGAATGTCAATACAATGAAACTATAAGGTGTTCACCCATACAATTATTATTTAATTCAATGAAAAACATGTTTTAAGTTCAAATGTTACAACAACCTATCGCTAAGTTGTTGTTATTTGGTGATAAATACTTTTTGATTAGGGTCGCAGCATATTATGGACATCTGCAAGCGTAGCAGCAAAGGCTGGACAAATGATTTATCTATTTTGTTTTAAAACGTTAAGATGCTATATACAGCATATGAACATAAGTGGACATTATAAAGGGCCATATTCTTTAGAATAAAACAATGGCCAGTTTGAGTCGCAGTTGCACGTTGTTTTGTAAAAGAAATAGCCTATGTCTGGCGATTTCTTTGGGTACATTGACTTCAATCATTCAAAACCAAGGAGCCTCGTGGTTCTCACCACATTCCATAGACTTACACAATAATTATGACTACAGCTGGAGGACATCCTCCAACCTATCAGAGCTCTTGCAGTATGAACTAATAAGTTTTCCATCCAAAGGATCTGATAATGAATTTAGTACTGAAAGCATAAGCTACAGCTAGCTAGCACTGCAGTGAACAGTTGACTCAAAGAGAGAAAGGCAATAGTTGAAGCAGCATAGAGAGAGAGAGATAGCTATATTTCATTAGATGTTTTCTTCTTCTTAGTCTACCTTTCACTTAGCTATTGTAGCTAATTTATTCTACCCAAAGAACCTGACTCAAACAGAGAGAAATGCTATTTATGTTAGCTAGCTGGCTAAGGCTATCCAACACTGCAACTCTTCCAAGTCAATGTAAGCTTTTGGTTTTATAATTGTATGGGCACCGGCGCCCGCCGGTTTAACTGCTAAACTACTTGCTGTACACTGTAATGCGTGATTGTACACTTGGGAATGGATTGTGGGTTTACTAATGTGTTTGTTCTATTTTGGTTTGTTTTACTATAACCTTGATGTGGTGATGATGTAGGTTGTGTAGCGGTTAGTGGTTATGGTGTGACGGTTTGGCAAGGAGAGGTTTTTGTGCCTAGTCACAGATAGCTGTTGTGTTGTGTACTGAAGTCCACAAGTGAAGGGAAAAGGTGACAGGAGGAAAGCCTGTAGATGATAGAATGAATTTTACAACAAGTAAAGTGATAATTCTCTATGTGGCTGCTATGAAATTTAACTGTGTGTGGGTGATCAGGGGTGTATTCATTCTGCCGATTGTTTCTTAAACAGAACGAAATGGGGCGGGACCTACCTGAATTTATTTGTCCAATAGAAACTTTCGAAACGTTTTGCAACTATTTGGACTAAAGATTACACCCCAGATCAGCTAGATGCAGGCAAGAGTGTGCAAGATGGGATTGAATGTGTCTCTATGCCTGTCACCTTGATCCCTCCAATTTGTCTCTCGACCTGTGCACCTACGGTATAAACTTTCATTTCTAGGCTATAGGTTGTAGCAATCTCTTGATTGGTATGGGGAAAATTTGAGTATCATGTAGTAGCCTAAACCTATTGATGTGACATTGAGCTGGGTGAATGGGAATATGAATGACAGTCATCCAATATGCTATAATCGAAATAAGGCCATGGTAATAAAACGAATTCCTCCATAATCTTGAACGGCACTGCTGTGTATATAGTGTGAAGGGTGTCCTCATCTAGTAGTTGCATTCTGATATGGTAAGGCAACTTAAAGTGCGTGAAATCATAGTATTTTACTGTCAGCCATTGTTGCTCAATCAGACCAGGAGAGGAGGGAGATTAATGAGCCAATTGTCAACTGCAGATTATTAGGTGACCGTGATGGTTTGAAGGTCAAATTTGGAATTTAGCCAGGACAACGGGGTTAACACCCCTACTCTTACAATAAGTGCCATGGGATCTTTAATGACCTCAGAGAGTCAGGACACCCGTTTAACGTCCCATCCGAAAGACGGCACCCTACACAGGGCAATGTCCCCAATCACTACCCTGGGGCATTGAGATATTTATTTTTAGACCAGAGGAAAGAGTGCCTCCTACTGGCCCTCCAACACCCCTTCCAGCATCTGGTCTCCCATCTAGGGACTGACCAGGACCAACCTTGCTTAGCTTCAGAAGCAAGCCAGCAGTGGTATGAAGCGTGGTATGCTGCTGGCGAAATAAGGTATTTCTGTTTTTATTTTTTAAAAATATGAGACAATTTAAAAAAAAATGTTTTTGCTTTGTCATCATGAGGTATTGTGTGTTGACTGATGATGAAAAAAAATATTTCATACATTTTTAGAATAAGGCTGTAACGTAACAAATTGTGGAAAAAGTCAAGGGGTCTGAATACTTTCTGAATGCAATGCATATTAGCAAATACTTTAGCTACCATTTGTGTTTTTTGTAATTAAAATTCACAGGAGAATGTCACAAGGAGTTCACATTTGCTCAGCATTAACAAGATATCCTCATGATGGGGATATCATGGAGATATCTTGTTTTTGGTAAGCAAATGTGAACTGATAGGCCATCAGTACGGAATAGGGTAGACTAGAATGGTTTAGAACAGAATAACATTGACTAGAATAGAATAGAGAAGGATTAGCCAGTGTGTTCATCATTTGTCTTTCATTTAACAATTAATACTGGATATCTTAAATAGTCTGGCTTAAATACAACAAAAACGATCTTCCCTGGAGGTACATTAACCTGTGGTGAGTTGCACATACCACTTGTGCAGTAGGCACTCAATTATCTTACAATACATGTCTATTATTCATTAATGAGAGAAAAAATGTATAGACTGACATCTCGTGAACTGTTGATGAACTGCAGTGTGGCCGATAGACTGAAATGTTGACTGAATAAGGTTGAACCGGATGCTGTTTCATTTGTGTTGAAATTTGAATCATTAACGGTTTTTTATCATTTTAATCAATACAGATAATGGTTTCACTATTAGTGTGCTGTGTGTGTGCGTTCTGGACAGGTCTCCGCGCCTCTCGAACGCTCTGGAATAAGAGAACGTACATTTGCATACACCTCGCAGCCTACGTCATTGCACAGGAATGCTGCGCTCTCTTGAGCAATGTAGTCGGAGAGTTCGAGAAATGGCTAGAAATCATGAGTGCTATTTTTTAGGCAATGGGGAGGTATATACTCTGGTGAAGTACATTCAGATTCAAACATCGACTCAACGAGAATACTAAAGGGAAAAGAAAGCAAGATAAGAGAAGAGACACGTTCATTCTCTACATTCATAAACTGTAAGTAAATGGGAATTAATTCAGGACCCTATTTTCATAATGGCTGTGACAGTTATAAACTTGATAGAATAAACAATGATGCTATGTTGGTTGTGTGGACATAGCTGATTTAGCTATAACATTATGCCAGAATAGTTGGTTAACTAATAAAGAAATAATATTATAATGATATAATATTAGAATAATATTCATTGGACAGACTATGCCTACATTCTTTTTTTTTGTAGCATATTATTATTTTATTATAATTAGTTATTTGTTCATTTTAAGAAAATCTGCTCTAATTCTGTGAAGATAACACAATATTATTCAGGAGTGTTCATAGAAAAAATTGAGGCCTGTTGTGAAAAGAGTTTCTCTGTAATAGATTAGCAGAAATGATTGTGTCTAACACTAATATATATATATTTATATATATATGTATATATGTATATAACACTAATATATAACACAAACATTGACAACAGTGTTGTTTTCAGACCTGGGTTCAAATGCTAATTATTGTTTTTCAAGGACTTTAAAATACCAGTACATTTTGAAATATAAGTAGTTGAATATTGGAATGTGTTTGGAAGTACATTTGGAAAGTATTACCATGTATTTGAAAATACTCAAATACACAGACAAGTGTATTTCAAAATTAAAATATGAAAATATTCCATGCATTTGTGCCCAGGATTGTTTGTTCCTAGGTGCATTTGAAATGTATTTGGAGACAAGTATTTGAAATTAGTTTAAAATAGTATTTAAATAAAATGATTTGAAAATACTTTAAATAGAAGTGGCCACATTATTTGAAAATCCTCAAATACACAGAAAATAAGAATTAGAAATACTTAAATATGCAGGTATTTGAACCCAGGTCTGGTTGTTATTCAAGTATATTTAGGCTAACATCTCTGTTGGTGGAGATTGACATTACTTGCACCTAAGTTTTTGTAGAATAATATCAATTTCTAAAATATTATTTCATTCATTTGAAGGCAACTAACTCCAAACCATCAAGATGTCATCAGCTAAAGGCCCGTCTATCGGCATTGACCTGGGCACCACCTACTCCTGTGTGGGGGTGTTCCAGCATGGCAAAGTGGAGATCATCGCCAACGACCAGGGCAACAGGACCACACCCATTTATGTGGCCTTCACAGACACTGAGAGACTTATCGGAGACGCAGCAAAGAACCAGGTGGCCATGAACCCCAACAACACCGTTTTCGACGCCAAACGCCTGATTGGCCGAAAGTTCAACGATCAGGTCGTGCAAGCCGACATGAAGCACTGGCCCTTCAAGGTGGTCAGCGACGGAGGAAAGCCTAAAGTTCAGGTCGATTACAAAGGTGAGAACAAATGCTTCAACCCAGAGGAGATCTCCTCCATGGTCCTGGTGAAGATGAGGGAGATCGCTGAGGCTTACCTGGGCCAGAAGGTGTCCAATGCAGTCATCACAGTCCCTGCCTACTTCAACGATTCACAGAGACAGGCCACTAAGGACGCTGGAGTGATCGCTGGGCTGAATGTGCTGAGGATCATCAATGAGCCCACGGCGGCAGCCATCGCCTACGGCATGGACAAAGGCATGTCCAGGGAACGCAACGTCCTTATTTTTGACCTGGGTGGGGGCACCTTTGACGTGTCCATCCTGACCATTGAGGATGGGATCTTTGAGGTGAAGGCCACAGCTGGAGACACTCACCTGGGCGGGGAGGACTTTGACAACCGCCTGGTCACTCACTTTGTGGAGGAGTTCAAGAGGAAACACAAGAAGGACATCAGCCAGAACAAGCGGGCTCTGAGGAGGCTGAGGACAGCCTGCGAGAGGGCCAAGAGAACACTGTCCTCCAGCTCCCAGGCCAGCATTGAGATTGACTCTCTTTTTGAGGGCATCGACTTCTACACCTCCATCACCAGGGCTCGTTTTGAGGAAATGTGTTCCGACCTCTTCAGGGGAACCCTGGAGCCTGTGGAGAAAGCCCTCGGGGATGCCAAGATGGACAAGGCCCAAATTCACGACGTCGTCCTGGTCGGAGGCTCCACCCGGATCCCCAAGGTCCAGAAGCTCCTGCAGGACTTTTTCAACGGCCGAGAGCTAAACAAGAGCATCAACCCAGACGAGGCGGTGGCCTACGGCGCTGCCATCCAGGCGGCCATCTTGTCTGGCGACAAGTCTGAGAACGTCCAGGACCTGCTGCTGCTGGATGTGGCTCCCCTGTACCTGGGCATCGAAACCGCCGGAGGGGTCATGACCGCCCTGATCAAACTCAACACCACCATCCCATCCAAACAGACCCAGACCTTCACCACTTACTCCGACAACCAGCCCGGGGTCATGATCCAGGTCTACGAGGGAGAGAGAGCCATGACCAAGGACAACAACCTCCTGGGGAAGTTTGAGCTCTCTGGGATCCCCCCTGCCCCACGAGGAGTCCCTCAGATCGAGGTGACCTTTGACATCGACGCCAACGGCATTCTGAACGTATCAGCGGTGGACAAGAGCACGGGCAAAGAGAACAAGATCACCATCACCAACGACAAGGGCCGGCTCAGCAAAGAGGATATTGAGAGGATGGTGCAGGACGCTGACAAATACAAAGCTGAGGATGACGCACAGAGGGAGAAGATAGCTGCCAAGAACTCCCTGGAGTCGTACGCCTTCAATATGAAGAGCAGCGTGGAGGACGACAACATGAAAGGCAAGATCAGCCAGGAGGACAAAAAGAAAGTGGTGGACAGGTGCGACCAGACCATTTCCTGGTTGGAGAACAACCAGCTGGGCGACAAAGAGGAGTATGAGCATCAGCTAAAGGAGCTGGAGAAAGTATGCCAGCCTATCATTACCAAGCTGTACCAGCAGGGAGGGATGCCCACAGGTTGCTGTGGAGATCAGGCACGGACCAGCTCTGGTGACAGCTCCCAAGGCCCAACCATTGAAGAGATTGACTAAAGTGAGGGATTTTTATAAAGGACTTTTCAAAATGCATTAGTATCACTGCATACAATTTACTATTCAGGAAATACTTTGTACTTGTAAAAACACACTGTACATCTGTTGATTCATACCATATTGCATTGCTGGACATTGCAAATAAAATGTATTTAAATATGTTTCTAGGTCTGTTGGCTGTTTTCTTGAATTCCTTCTCATCATAACACATTGATTATTCACATTTTTTACACAATACCATGAAATATTGTAAACAAAACTTTGATAGACGGCTAAACCACCAGAGAGAACAAGTGAAGACACCTTAATGGCCACAATGTTTAGCTTATCAACTCTTTATTCTGCGATAACATCTGATACAATCACTATGGTCCTTCTTGGAAAAAGCGTCAGAAATACACTTCTGGCACATATAAAAAAAACAATTACAGGTCACATTTTTCCTTACTTTGTGCTTATTGGTGTCAAGCTCAAAGAACCAAATACTGTATATTTGACTGATTTTGAAGTATTTAAAGTGGAACTGACAGCATTTGAACTACTTTGTTTCATATCTGCAAACGGACAATCATAATATCAGTAAAACATATCAAATTCACAGTTTATGCTTCAAAACCAACTTTGTAAGAGGTTTTTTAAAAATAGGTTCTATTTGACTCAAAATTCCATGTTGTACAGTACGGTATTGTTGGCAGAATAGATGGATGCAGCTCAATGCATGATTAATATAATTCACCAATACATTTCTTGGTAGTCCAAAACATATTTCTATCAGGTTGTAAATTATGGCTGGCCTAGTACATTGTTTGCTGCCGCCACCCATTCGGGATGCAGTGTTTCAGTTTCAATGACTTCATATTTTGAACAAAAACGGACGACTGTAAATAAGGCTGGGAATGTCAATACAATGAAACTATAAGGTGCTCACAAATACAATTATTATTTAATTCAATGAAAAACATGTTTTAAGTTCAAATGTTACAACAACCTATCGCTAAGTTGTTGTTATTTGGTGATAAATACTTTTTGATTAGGGTCGCAGCATATTATGGACATCTGCAAGCGTAGCAGCAAAGGCTGGACAAATGATTTATCTATTTTGTTTTAAAACGTTAAGATGCTATATACAGCATATGAACATAAGTGGACATTATAAAGGGCCATATTCTTTAGAATAAAACAATGGCCAGTTTGAGTCGCAGTTGCACGTTGTTTTGTAAAAGAAATAGCCTATGTCTGGCGATTTCTTTGGGTACATTGACTTCAATCATTCAAAACCAAGGAGCCTCGTGGTTCTCACCACATTCCATAGACTTACACAATAATTATGACTACAGCTGGAGGACATCCTCCAACCTATCAGAGCTCTTGCAGTATGAACTAATAAGTTTTCCATCCAAAGGATCTGATAATTAATTTAGTACTGAAAGCATAAGCTACAGCTAGCTAGCACTGCAGTGAGTAGTTGACTCAAAGAGAGAAAGGCAATAGTTGAAGCAGCATAGAGAGAAAGGGCTAGCTATATTTCATTAGATTTTTCCTTATTCTTAGTCTACCTTTCACTTAGCTATTGCAGCTAATTTATTCTACCCAAAGAACCTGACTCAAACAGAGAGGAATGCTATTTATGTTAGCTAGCTGGCTAAGGCTATCCAACACTGAAACTCTTCCAAGTCAATGTAAGCTTTTGGTTTTATAAATGTATGGGCACCGGGGCCCGCCGGTTTAACTGCTAAACTACTTGCTGTACACTGTAATGCGTGATTGTACACTTGGGAATGGATTGTGGGTTTACTAATGTGTTTGTTCTATTTTGGTTTGTTTTACTATAACCTTGATGTGGTGACGATGTAGGTTGTGTAGCGGTTAGTGGTTATGGTGTGACGGTTTGGCAAGGAGAGGTTTTTGTGCCTAGTCACAGATAGCTGTTGTGTTGTGTACTGAAGTCCACAAGTGAAGGGAAAAGGTGTGAGGAGGAAAGCCTGTAGATGCGAGAATGAATTTTACAACAAGTAAAGTGATAATGCTCTACGTGGCTGCTAATGAAATTGAACTGTGTGTGGGTGATCAGGGGTGTATTCATTCTGCCGATTGTTTCTTAAACAGAACGAAATGGGGCGGGACCGAAATAATCGAAATAAGGCCATGGTAATAAAACGAAATCCTCCATAATCTTGAACGGCACTGCTGTGTATATAGTTTGAAGGGTGTCCTCATCTTGTAGTTGCATTCTGATATGGTAAGGCAACTTAAAGTGCGTGAAATCATAGTATTTTACTGTAAGCCATTGTTACCATTAATGCTCAATCAGACCACCAGAGGCCATCTTTGAGCACATCTACACTCATAAGTATCCAGGGCTGAATACTTATGTACATTTTGTATTTATTTTTTATTTATCTGTTATTTTACCAGGTAAGTTGACTGAGAACACATTCTCATTTGCAGCAACGACCTGGGGAATAGTTACAGGGGGGAGGAGGGGGATGAATGAGCCAATTGTCAACTGTGGATTATTAGGCGACCGTGATGGTTTGAAGGTCAAATTGGGAATTTAGCCAGGACACCGGGGTTAACACCCCTACTCTTACAATAAGTGCCATGGGATCTTTAATGACCTCAGAGAGTCAGGACACCCGTTTAACGTCCCATCCGAAAGACGGCACCCTACACAGGGCAATGTCCCCAATCACTGCCCTGGGGCATTAAGATTTAAAAAAATTAGACCAGGGGAAAGAGTGGGTCCTACTGGCCCTCCAACACCAGTTCCAGCAGCATCTGGTCTCCCATCTAGGGACTGACCAGGACCAACCCTGCTTAGCTTCAGAAGAAAGCCAGCAGTGGTATGCAGGGTGGTAAGCTGCTGGCGAAATAAGGTATTTCTGTTTTTATTTTTAATAAATATGAGACAATTAAAAAAAAAGTTTTTGCTTTGTCATTATGAGGTATTGACTGTTGACTGATGATGAAAAAAATAATTTCATACATTTTTAGAATAAGGCTGTAACGTAACAAATTGTGGAAAAAGTCAAGGGGTCTGAATACTTTACCAATGCAATGCATATTAGCAAATACTTTAGCTACCATTTGTGTTTTTTGTAATTAAAATTCACAGGAGAATGTCACAAGGAGTTCACATTTGCTTAGCATTAACAAGATATCCTCATGATGGGGATATCATGGAGATACCTTGTTTTTGGTAAGCAAATGTGAACTGATAGGCCATCAGTACGGAATAGGGTACTCTAGAATGGTTTAGAACAGAATAACATTGACTAAAATAGAATAGAGAAGGATTAGCCAGTGTGTTCATCATTTGTCTTTCATTTAACAATTAATACTGGATATCTTAAATAGTCTGGCTTAAATACAACAAAAAGGATCTTCCCTGGAGGTACATTAACCTGTGGTGAGTTGCACATACCACTTGTGCAGTAGGCACTCAATTATCTTACAATACATGTCTATTATTCATTAATGAGAGAAAAAATGTATAGACTGACATCTCGTGAACTGTTGATGAACTGCAGTGTGGCCGATAGACTGAAATGTCGACTGAATACGGTTGAACCGGATGCTGTTTCATTTGTGTTGAAATTTGAATCATTAACGGTTTTTGATCATTTTAATCAATACAAATAATGGTTTCACTATTAGTGTGCTGTGTGTCTGCGTTCTGGACAGGTCTCCGCGCCTCTCGAACGCTCTGGAATAACGAGAACGTTTATTTGCATACGCCTCGCAGCATGCGTCATTGCACAGGAATGCTGCGCTCTCTTGAGCAATGTAGTCGGAGAGTTCGAGAAATGGCTAGAAATCATGAGTGCTATTTTCTAGGCAATGGGGATGGTATATATTCTGGTACATTCAGTACCAGTACATTCAGATTCAAACATCGACTCAACGAGAATACTAAAGGGAAAAGAAAGCAAGAAAAGAGAAGAGATACGTTCAACAGACCTCTACATTCATAAACTGTAAGTAAATGGGAATTAATTCAGGACCCTATTTTCATAACGGCTGTGACAGTTATAAACTTGATAGAATAAACAATGATGCTATGTTGGTTGTGTGGACATAGCTGATTTAGCTATAACATTATGCCAGAATATTTGGTTAACTAATAAAGAAATAATATTATAATGATATAATATTATAATAACATTCATTGGACAGACTATGCCTACATTCTTTTTGTAGCATATTATTATTTTATTATAATTAGTTATTTGTTCATTTTAAGAAAATCTGCTCTAATTCTGTGAAGATAACACAATATTATTCAGGAGTGTTCATAGAAAAAATTGAGGCCTGTTGTGAAAAGAGTTTCTCTGTAATAGATTAGCAGAAATGATTGTGTCTAACACTAATATATATATTTATATATATATATGTATATAACACAAACATTGACAACAGTGTTGTTTTCAGACCTGGGTTCAAATGCTTATTACTGTTTTTCAAGGACTTTAAAATACCAGTACATTTTGAAATATAAGTAGTTGAATATTGGAATGTGTTTGGAAATACATTTGGAAAGTATTACCATGTATTTGAAAATACTCAAATACACAGACAAGTGTATTTTAAAATTAAAATATGTAAATATTCCATGCATTTGAACCCATGATTGTTTGTTCCTAGGTGTATTTGAAATGTATTTGGAGATAAGTATTTGAAAATAGTTTAAAATAGTATTTAAATAAAATGATTTGAAAATACTTTAAATAGAAGTGGCCACATTGTTTAAAAAATCCTCAAATACACAGAAAATAAGAATTAGAAATACTTAAATACGCATGTATTTGAACCCAGGTCTGGTTGTTATTCAAGTATATTTAGGCTAACATCTCTGTTGGTGGAGATTGTCATTACTTGCACCTAGGTTTTCGTAGAATAATATCAATTTCTAAAATATTATTTAATTCATTTGTAGGCAACTAACTACAAACCATCAAGATGTCATCAGCTAAAGGCCCGTCTATCGGCATTGACCTGGGCACCACCTACTCCTGTGTGGGGGTGTTCCAGCATGGTAAAGTGGAGATCATCGCCAACGACCAGGGCAACAGGACCACACCCAGCTATGTGGCCTTCACAGACACTGAGAGACTTATCGGAGACGCAGCAAAGAACCAGGTGGCCATGAACCCCAACAACACCGTTTTCGATGCCAAACGCCTGATTGGCCGAAAGTTCAACGATCAGGTCGTGCAAGCCGACATGAAGCACTGGCCCTTCAAGGTGGTCAGCGACGGAGGAAAGCCTAAAGTTCAGGTCGATTACAAAGGTGAGAACAAATGCTTCAACCCAGAGGAGATCTCCTCCATGGTCCTGGTGAAGATGAGGGAGATCGCTGAGGCTTACCTGGGCCAGAAGGTGTCCAATGCAGTCATCACAGTCCCTGCCTACTTCAACGATTCACAGAGATAGGCCACTAAGGACGCTGGAGTGATCGCTGGGCTGAATGTGCTGAGGATCATCAACGAGCCCACGGCGGCAGCCATCGCCTACGGCATGGACAAAGGCATGTCCAGGGAACGCAACGTCCTGATTTTTGACCTGGGTGGGGAAACCTTTGACGTGTCCATCCTGACCATCGAGGATGGGATCTTTGAGGTGAAGGCCACAGCTGGAGACACTCACCTGGGCGGGGAGGACTTTGACAACCGCCTGGTCAGTCACTTTGTGGAGGAGTTCAAGAGGAAACACAAGAAGGACATCAGCCAGAACAAGCGGGCTCTGAGGAGGCTGAGGACAGCCTGCGAGAGGGCCAAGAGAACACTGTCCTCCAGCTCCCAGGCCAGCATTGAGATTGACTCTCTTTTTGAGGGCATCGACTTCTACACCTCCATCACCAGGGCTCGTTTTGAGGAAATGTGTTCCGACCTCTTCAGGGGAACCCTGGAGCCTGTGGAGAAAGCCCTCGGGGATGCCAAGATGGACAAGGCCCAAATTCACGACGTCGTCCTGGTCGGAGGCTCCACCCGGATCCCCAAGGTCCAGAAGCTCCTGCAGGACTTTTTCAACGGCCGAGAGCTAAACAAGAGCATCAACCCAGACGAGGCGGTGGCCTACGGCGCTGCCATCCAGGCGGCCATCTTGTCTGGCGACAAGTCTGAGAACGTCCAGGACCTGCTGCTGCTGGATGTGGCTCCCCTGTCCCTGGGCATCGAAACCGCCGGAGGGGTCATGACCGCCCTGATCAAACTCAACACCACCATCCCATCCAAACAGACCCAGACCTTCACCACTTACTCCGACAACCAGCCCGGGGTCATGATCCAGGTCTACGAGGGAGAGAGAGCCATGACCAAGGACAACAACCTCCTGGGGAAGTTTGAGCTCTCTGGGATCCCCCCTGCCCCACGAGGAGTCCCTCAGATCGAGGTGACCTTTGACATCGACGCCAACGGCATTCTGAACGTATCAGCGGTGGACAAGAGCACGGGCAAAGAGAACAAGATCACCATCACCAACGACAAGGGCCGGCTCAGCAAAGAGGATATTGAGAGGATGGTGCAGGACGCTGACAAATACAAAGCTGAGGATGACGCACAGAGGGAGAAGATAGCTGCCAAGAACTCCCTGGAGTCGTACGCCTTCAATATGAAGAGCAGCGTGGAGGACGACAACATGAAAGGCAAGATCAGCCAGGAGGACAAAAAGAAAGTGGTGGACAGGTGCGACCAGACCATTTCCTGGTTGGAGAACAACCAGCTGGGCGACAAAGAGGAGTATGAGCATCAGCTAAAGGAGCTGGAGAAAGTATGCCAGCCTATCATTACCAAGCTGTACCAGCAGGGAGGGATGCCCACAGGTTGCTGTGGAGATCAGGCACGGACCAGCTCTGGTGACAGCTCCCAAGGCCCAACCATTGAAGAGATTGACTAAAGTGAGGGATTTTTATAAAGGACTTTTCAAAATGCATTAGTATCACTGCATACAATTTACTATTCAGGAAATACTTTGTACTTGTAAAAACACACTGTACATCTGTTGATTCATACCATATTGCATTGCTGGACATTGCAAATAAAATGTATTTAAATATGTTTCTAGGTCTGTTGGCTGTTTTCTTGAATTCCTTCTCATCATAACACATTGATTATTCACATTTTTTACACAATACCATGAAATATTGTAAACAAAACTTTGATAGACGGCTAAACCACCAGAGAGAACAAGTGAAGACACCTTAATGGCCACAATGTTTAGCTTATCAACTCTTTATTCTGCGATAACATCTGATACAATCACTATGGTCCTTCTTGGAAAAAGAGGCAGAAATACACTTCTGGCACATATAAAAAAAACAATTACAGGTCACATTTTTCCTTACTTTGTGCTTATTGGTGTCAAGCTCAAAGAACCAAATACTGTATATTTGACTGATTTTGAAGTATTTAAAGTGGAACTGACAGCATTTGAACTACTTTGTTTCATATCTGCAAACGGACAATCATAATATCAGTAAAACATATCAAATTCACAGTTTATGCTTCAAAACCAACTTTGTAAGAGGTTTTTTTAAAATAGGTTCTATTTGACTCAAAATTCCATGTTGTACAGTACGGTATTGTTGGCAGAATAGATGGATGCAGCTCAATGTATGATTAATATAATTCACCAATACATTTCTTGGTAGTCCAAAACATATTTCTATCAGGTTGTAAATTATGGCTGGCCTAGTACATTGTTTGCTGCCGCCACCCATTCAGGATGCAGTGTTTCAGTTTCAATGACTTCATATTTTGAACAAAAACGGACGACTGTAAATAAGGCTGGGAATGTCAATGCAATGAAACTATAAGGTGTTCACCCATACAATTATTATTTAATTCAATGAAAAACATGTTTTAAGTTCAAATGTTACAACAACCTATCGCTAAGTTGTTGTTATTTGGTGATAAATACTTTTTGATTAGGGTCGCAGCATATTATGGACATCTGCAAGCGTAGCAGCAAAGGCTGGACAAATGATTTATCTATTTTGTTTTAAAACGTTAAGATGCTATATACAGCATATGAACATAAGTGGACATTATAAAGGGCCATATTCTTTAGAATAAAACAATGGCCAGTTTGAGTCGCAGTTGCACGTTGTTTTGTAAAAGAAATAGCCTATGTCTGGCGAATTCTTTGGGTACATTGACTTCAATAATTCAAAACCTAGGAGCCTCGTGGTTCTCACCACATTCCATAGACCTACACAATAATTATGACTACAGCTGGAGGACATCCTCCAACCTATCAGAGCTCTTGCAGTATGAACTAACAAGTTTTCCATCCAAAGGATCTGATCGTTAATTTAGTACTGAAAGCATAAGCTACAGCTAGCTAGCACTGCAGTGAACAGTTGACTCAAAGAGAGAAAGGCAATAGTTGAAGCAGCATAGAGAGAGAGAGATAGCTATATTTCATTACATGTTTTCTTCTTCTTAGTCTACCTTTCACTTAGCTATTGTAGCTAATTTATTCTACCCAAAGAACCTGACTCAAACAGAGAGGAATGCTATTTATGTTAGCTAGCTGGCTAAGGCTATCCAACACTGCAACTCTTCCAAGTCAATGTAAGCTTTTGGTTTTATAAATGTATGGGCACCGGGGCCCGCCGGTTTAACTGCTAAACTACTTGCTGTACACTGTAATGCGTGATTGTACACTTGGGATTGGATTGTGGGTTTACTAATGTGTTTGTTCTATTTTGGTTTGTTTTACTATAACCTTGATGTGGTGACGATGTAGGTTGTGTAGCGGTTAGTGGTTATGGTGTGACGGTTTGGCAAGGAGAGGTTTTTGTGCCTAGTCACAGATAGCTGTTGTGTTGTGTACTGAAGTCCACAAGTGAAGGGAAAAGGTGACAGGAGGAAAGCCTGTAGATGTGAGAATGAATTTTACAACAAGTAAAGTGATGATGCTCTATGTGGCTGCTATGAAATTGAACTGTGTGTGGGTGATCAGGGGTGTATTCATTCTGCCGATTGTTTCTTAAACAGAACGAAATGGGGCGGGACCTACCTGAATTTATTTGTCCAATAGAAACTTTCGAAACGTTTTGCAACTATTTGGACTAAAGATTACACCCCAGATCAGCTAGATGCAGGCAAGAGTGTGCAAGATGGGATTGAATGTGTCTCTGCCTGTCACCTTGATCACTCCAATTTGTCTCTCGACCTGTGCACCTACGGTATAAACTTTCATTTCTAGGCTATAGGTTGTAGCAATCTCTTGATTGGTATAGGGAAAATTTGAGTGTCATGTAGTAGCCTAAACCTATTGATGTGACATTGAGCTGGGTGAATGGGAATATGAATGACAGTCATCCAATATGCTATAATCGAAATAAGGCCATGGTAATAAAACGAAATCCTCCATAATCTTGAACGGCACTGCTGTGTATATAGTGTGAAGGGTGTCCTCATCTAGTAGTTGCATTCTGATATGGTAAGGCAACTTAAAGTGCGTGAAATCATAGTATTTTACTGTCAGCCATTGTTGCCATTAATGCTCAATCAGACCAGGAGAGGAGGGAGATTAATGAGCCAATTGTCAACTGCGGATTATTAGGTGACCGTGATGGTTTGAAGGTCAAATTGGGAATTTAACCAGGACACCGGGGTTAACACCCCTACTCTTACAATAAGTGCAACGGGATCTTTAATGACCTCAGAGAGTCAGGACACCCGTTTAACGTCCCATCCGAAAGACGGCACCCTACACAGGGCAATGTCCCCAATCACTGCCCTGGGGCATTAAGATTTTAAAAAATTAGACCAGGGGAAAGAGTGGGTCCTACTGGCCCTCCAACACCACTTCCAGCAGCATCTGGTCTCCCATCTAGAGACTGACCAGGACCAACCCTGCTTAGCTTCAGAAGCAAGCCAGCAGTGGTATGCAGGGTGGTAAGCTGCTGGCGAAATAAGGTATTTCTGTTTTTATTTTTAATAAATATGAGACAATTAAAAAAAAAAAGTTTGCTTTGTCATTATGAGGTATTGACTGTTGACTGATGATGAAAAAAATAATTTCATACATTTTTAGAATAAGGCTGTAACGTAACAAATTGTGGAAAAAGTCAAGGGGTCTGAATACTTTCTGAATGCAATGCATATTAGCAAATACTTTAGCTACCATTTGTGTTTTTTGTAATTAAAATTCACAGGAGAATGTCACAACGAGTTCACATTTGCTTAGCATTAACAAGATATCCTCATGATGGGGATATCATGGAGATATCTTGTTTTTGGTAAGCAAATGTGAACTGATAGGCCATCAGTACGGAATAGGGTAGACTAGAATGGTTTAGAACAGAATAACATTGACTAGAATAGAATAGAGGTGGATTAGCCAGTGTGTTCATCATTTGTCTTTCATTTAACAATTAATACTGGATATCTTAAATAGTCTGGCTTAAATACAACAAAAAGGATCTTCCCTGGAGGCACATTAACTTGTGGTGAGTTGCACATACCACTTGTGCAGTAGGCACTCAATTATCTTACAATACATGTCTATTATTCATTAGTGAGAAAAAAAATGTATAGACTGACATATCGTGAACTGTTGAGGAACTGCAGTGTGGCCGATAGACTGAAATGTCGAGTAAGGTTGAACCGGATGCTGTTTCATTTGTGTTGAAATTTGAATCATTAACGGTTTTTGATCATTTTAATCAATACAAATAATGGTTTCACTATTAGTGTGCTGTGTGTGTGCGTTCTGGACAGGTCTCCTTGCCTCTCGAACGCTCTGTAATAAGAGAACTGACATGTGCAGACGCCTCGCAGCCTACGTCATTGCACATGAAGCTGCGCTCTCTTGAGTAATGTATTCGGAGAGTTCGAGAAATGGCTAGAAATCATGAGTGCTATTTTTTAGGCAATGGGGGCGGTATATATTCTGGTGAAGTACATTCAGATTCAAACATCGACTCAACGAGAATACTAAAGGGAAAAGAAAGCAAGAAAAGAGAAGAGATACGTTCATTCTCTACATTCATAAACTGTAAGTAAATGGGAATTCATTCAGGACCCTATTTTCATAATGGCTGTGACAGTTATAAACTTGATAGGATAAACAATGTTGCTATGTTGGTTGTGTGGACATAGCTGATTTAGCTATAACATTATGCCAGCATATTTGGTTAACTAATAAAGAAATAATATTATAATGATATAATATTATAATAACATTCATTGGACAGACTATGCCTACATTCTTTTTGTAGCATATTATTATTTTATTATAATTAGTTATTTGTTCATTTTAAGAAAATCTGCTCTAATTCTGTGAAGATAACACAATATTATTCAGGAGTGTTCATAGAAAAAATTGAGGCCTGTTGTGAAAAGAGTTTCTCTGTAATAGATTAGCAGAAATGATTGTGTCTAACACTAATATTTATATATATATATATATATATATATATATATATATATATATATATATATATATATATATATATATATGTGTGTATATATGTATATAACAGTAATATATAACACAAACATTGACAACAGTGTTGTTTTCAGACCTGGGTTCAAATGCTTATTATTGTTTTTCAAGGACTTTAAAATACCAGTACATTTTGAAATATAAGTAGTTGAATATTGGAATGTGTTTGGAAATACATTTGGAAAGTATTACAATGTATTTGAAAATACTCAAATACACAGACAAGTGTATTTTAAAATTAAAATATTCCATGCATTTGAACCCATGATTGTTTGTTCCTAGGTGTATTTGAAATGTATTTGGAGACAAGTATTTGAAATTAGTTTAAAATAGTATTTAAATAAAATGATTTGAAAATACTTTAAATAGAAGTGGCCACATTATTTGAAAATCCTCAAATACACAGAAAATAAGAATTAGAAATACTTAAATATGCAGGTATTTGAACCCAGGTCTGGTTGTTATTCAAGTATATTTAGGCTAACATCTCTGTTGGTGGAGATTGACATTACTTGCACCTAGGTTTTCGTAGAAGAATATCAATTTCTAAAATATTATTTCATTCATTTGAAGGCAACTAACTCCAAACCATCAAGATGTCATCAGTTAAAGGCCCGTCTATCGGCATTGACCTGGGCACCACCTACTCCTGTGTGGGGGTGTTCCAGCATGGCAAAGTGGAGATCATCGCCAACGACCAGGGCAACAGGACCACACCCAGCTATGTGGCCTTCACAGACACTGAGAGACTTATCGGAGACGCAGCAAAGAACCAGGTGGCCATGAACCCCAACAACACCGTTTTCGACGCCAAACGCCTGATTGGCCGAAAGTTCAATGATCAGGTCGTGCAAGCCGACATGAAGCACTGGCCCTTCAAGGTGGTCAGCGACGGAGGAAAGCCTAAAGTTCAGGTCGATTACAAAGGTGAGAACAAATGCTTCAACCCAGAGGAGATCTCTTCCATGGTCCTGGTGAAGATGAGGGAGATCGCTGAGGCTTACCTGGGCCAGAAGGTGTCCAATGCAGTCATCACAGTCCCTGCCTACTTCAACGATTCACAGAGACAGGCCACTAAGGACGCTGGAGTGATCGCTGGGCTGAATGTGCTGAGGATCATCAACGAGCCCACGGCGGCAGCCATCGCCTACGGCATGGACAAAGGCATGTCCAGGGAACGCAACGTCCTGATTTTTGACCTGGGTGGGGGCACCTTTGACGTGTCCATCCTGACCATCGAGGATGGGATCTTTGAGGTGAAGGCCACAGCTGGAGACACTCACCTGGGCGGGGAGGACTTTGACAACCGCCTGGTCAGTCACTTTGTGGAGGAGTTCAAGAGGAAACACAAGAAGGACATCAGCCAGAACAAGCGGGCTCTGAGGAGGCTGAGGACAGCCTGCGAGAGGGCCAAGAGAACACTGTCCTCCAGCTCCCAGGCCAGCATTGAGATTGACTCTCTTTTTGAGGGCATCGACTTCTACACCTCCATCACCAGGGCTCGTTTTGAGGAAATGTGTTCCGACCTCTTCAGGGGAACCCTGGAGCCTGTGGAGAAATCCCTCGGGGATGCCAAGATGGACAAGGCCCAAATTCACGACGTCGTCCTGGTCGGAGGCTCCACCCGGATCCCCAAGGTCCAGAAGCTCCTGCAGGACTTTTTCAACGGCCGAGAGCTAAACAAGAGCATCAACCCAGACGAGGCGGTGGCCTACGGCGCTGCCATCCAGGCGGCCATCTTGTCTGGCGACAAGTCTGAGAACGTCCAGGACCTGCTGCTGCTGGATGTGGCTCCCCTGTCCCTGGGCATCGAAACCGCCGGAGGGGTCATGACCGCCCTGATCAAACGCAACACCACCATCCCATCCAAACAGACCCAGACCTTCACCACTTACTCCGACAACCAGCCCGGGGTCATGATCCAGGTCTACGAGGGAGAGAGAGCCATGACCAAGGACAACAACCTCCTGGGGAAGTTTGAGCTCTCTGGGATCCCCCCTGCACCACGAGGAGTCCCTCAGATCGAGGTGACCTTTGACATCGACGCCAACGGCATTCTGAACGTATCAGCGGTGGACAAGAGCACGGGCAAAGAGAACAAGATCACCATCACCAACGACAAGGGCCGGCTCAGCAAAGAGGATATTGAGAGGATGGTGCAGGACGCTGACAGATACAAAGCTGAGGATGACGCACAGAGGGAGAAGATAGCTGCCAAGAACTCCCTGGAGTCGTACGCCTTCAATATGAAGAGCAGCGTGGAGGACGACAACATGAAAGGCAAGATCAGCCAGGAGGACAAAAAGAAAGTGGTGGACAGGTGCGACCAGACCATTTCCTGGTTGGAGAACAACCAGCTGGGCGACAAAGAGGAGTATGAGCATCAGCTAAAGGAGCTGGAGAAAGTATGCCAGCCTATCATTACCAAGCTGTACCAGCAGGGAGGGATGCCCACAGGTTGCTGTGGAGATCAGGCACGGACCAGCTCTGGTGACAGCTCCCAAGGCCCAACCATTGAAGAGATTGACTAAAGTGAGGGATTTTTATAAAGGACTTTTCAAAATGCATTAGTATCACTGCATACAATTTACTATTCAGGAAATACTTTGTACTTGTAAAAACACACTGTACATCTGTTGATTCATACCATATTGCATTGCTGGACATTGCAAATAAAATGTATTTAAATATGTTTCTAGGTCTGTTGGCTGTTTTCTTGAATTCCTTCTCATCATAACACATTGATTATTCACATTTTTTACACAATACCATGAAATATTGTAAACAAAACTTTGATAGACGGCTAAACCACCAGAGAGAACAAGTGAAGACACCTTAATGGCCACAATGTTTAGCTTATCAACTCTTTATTCTGCGATAACATCTGATACAATCACTATGGTCCTTCTTGGAAAAAGCAGCACAAATACACTTCTGGCACATATAAAAAAAACAATTACAGGTCACATTTTTCCTTACTTTGTGCTTATTGGTGTCAAGCTCAAAGAACCAAATACTGTATATTTGACTGATTTTGAAGTATTTAAAGTGGAACTGACAGCATTTGAACTACTTTGTTTCATATCTGCAAACGGACAATCATAATATCAGTAAAACATATCAAATTCACAGTTTATGCTTCAAAACCAACTTTGTAAGAGGTTTTTTAAAAATAGGTTCTATTTGACTCAAAATTCCATGTTGTACAGTACGGTATTGTTGGCAGAATAGATGGATGCAGCTCAATGCATGATTAATATAATTCACCAATACATTTCTTGGTAGTCCAAAACATATTTCTATCAGGTTGTAAATTATGGCTGGCCTAGTACATTGTTTGCTGCCGCCACCCATTCGGGATGCAGTGTTTCAGTTTCAATGACTTCATATTTTGAACAAAAACGGACGACTGTAAATAAGGCTGGGAATGTCAATACAATGAAACTATAAGGTGCTCACTCATACAATTATTATTTAATTCAATGAAAAACATGTTTTAAGTTCAAATGTTACAACAACCTATCGCTAAGTTGTTGTTATTTGGTGATAAATACTTTTTGATTAGGGTCGCAGCATATTATGGACATCTGCAAGCGTAGCAGCAAAGGCTGGACAAATGATTTATCTATTTTGTTTTAAAACGTTAAGATGCTATATACAGCATATGAACATAAGTGGACATTATAAAGGGCCATATTCTTTAGAATAAAACAATGGCCAGTTTGAGTTGCAGTTGCACGTTGTTTTGTAAAAGAAATAGCCTATGTCTGGCGAATTCTTTGGGTACATTGACTTCAATAATTCAAAACCTAGGAGCCTCGTGGTTCTCACCACATTCCATAGAATTACACAATAATTATGACTACAGCTGGAGGACATCCTCCAACCTATCAGATCTCTTGCAGTATGAACTAACAAGTTTTCCATCCAAAGGATCTGATCATTAATTTAGTACTGAAAGCATAAGCTACAGCTAGCTAGCACTGCAGTGAGTAGTTGACTCAAAGAGAGAAAGGCAATAGTTGAAGCAGCATAGAGAGAGAGAGATAGCTATATTTCATTACATGTTTTCTTCTTCTTAGTCTACCTTTCACTTAGCTATTGCAGCTAATTTATTCTACCCAAAGAACCTGACTCAAACAGAGATAACTGCTATTTATGTTAGCTAGCTGGCTAAGGCTATCCAACACTGAAACTCTTCCAAGTCAATGTAAGCTTTTGGTTTTATAAATGTATGGGCACCGGGGCCCGCCGGTTTAACTGCTAAACTACTTGCTGTAAACTGTAATGCGTGATTGTACACTTGGGATTGGATTGTGGGTTTACTAATGTGTTTGTTCTATTTTGGTTTGTTTTAATATAACCTTGATATGGTGACGATGTAGGTTGTGTAGCGGTTAGTGGTTATGGTGTGACGGTTTGGCAAGGATAGGTTTTTGTGCCTAGTCACAGATAGCTGTTGTGTTGTGTACTGAAGTCCACAAGTGAAGGGAAAAGGTGAGAGGAGGAAAGCCTGTAGATGCGAGAATGAATTTTACAACAAGTAAAGTGATAATGCTCTATGTGGCTGCTATGAAATTTAACTGTGTGTGGGTGATCAGGGGTGTATTCATTCTGCCGATTGTTTCTTAAACAGAACGAAATGGGGCGGGACCTACCTGAATTTATTTGTCCAATAGAAACTTTCGAAACGTTTTGCAACTATTTGGACTAAAGATTACACCCCAGATCAGCTAGATGCAGGCAAGAGTGTGCAAGATGGGATTGAATGTGTCTCTGCCTGTCACCTTGATCACTCCAATTTGTCTCTCGACCTGTGCACCTACGGTATAAACTTTCATTTCTAGGCTATAGGTTGTAGCAATCTCTTGATTGGTATAGGGAAAATTTGAGTGTCATGTAGTAGCCTAAACCTATTGATGTGACATTGAGCTGGGTGAATGGGAATATGAATGACAGTCATCCAATATGCTATAATCGAAATAAGGCCATGGTAATAAAACGAAATCCTCCATAATCTTGAACGGCACTGCTGTGTATATAGTGTGAAGGGTGTCCTCATCTAGTAGTTGCATTCTGATATGGTAAGGCAACTTAAAGTGCGTGAAATCATAGTATTTTACTGTCAGCCATTGTTGCCATTAATGCTCAATCAGACCAGGAGAGGAGGGAGATTAATGAGCCAATTGTCAACTGCGGATTATTAGGTGACCGTGATGGTTTGAAGGTCAAATTGGGAATTTAACCAGGACACCGGGGTTAACACCCCTACTCTTACAATAAGTGCCATGGGATCTTTAATGACCTCAGAGAGTCAGGACACCCGTTTAACGTCCCATCTGAAAGATGGCACCCTACACATGGCAATGTCCCCAATCACTGCCCTGGGGCATTAAGATTTTAAAAAATTAGACCAGAGGAAAGAGTGCCTCCTACTGGCCCTCCAACACCACTTCCAGCAGCATCTGGTCTCCCATCTAGGGACTGACCAGGACCAACCCTGCTTAGCTTCAGAAGCAAGCCAGCAGTGGTATGCAGGGTGGTAAGCTGCTGGCGAAATAAGGTATTTCTGTTTTTATTTTTAATAAATATGAGACAATTTTAAAAAAAAAAGTGTTTTCTTTGTCATTATGAGGTATTGACTGTTGACTGATGATGAAAAAAATAATTTCATACATTTTTAGAATAAGGCTGTAACGTAACAAATTGTGGAAAAAGTCAAGGGGTCTGAATACTTTCTGAATGCAATGCATATTAGCAAATACTTTAGCTACCATTTGTGTTTTTTGTAATTAAAATTCACAGGAGAATGTCACAAGGAGTTCACATTTGCTTAGCATTAACAAGATATCCTCATGATGGGGATATCATGGAGATATCTTGTTTTTGGTAAGCAAATGTGAACTGATAGGCCATCAGTACGGAATAGGGTAGACTAGAATGGTTTAGAACAGAATAACATTGACTAGAATAGAATAGAGGTGGATTAGCCAGTGTGTTCATCATTTGTCTTTCATTTAACAATTAATACTGGATATCTTAAATAGTCTGGCTTAAATACAACAAAAAGGATCTTCCCTGGAGGCACATTAACTTGTGGTGAGTTGCACATACCACTTGTGCAGTAGGCACTCAATTATCTTACAATACATGTCTATTATTCATTAGTGAGAGAAAAAAATGTATAGACTGACATATCGTGAACTGTTGAGGAACTGCAGTGTGGCCGATAGACTGAAATGTCGACTAAGTAAGGTTGAACCCGGATGCTGTTTCATTTGTGTTGAAATTTGAATCATTAACGGTTTTTGATCATTTTAATCAATACGAATAATGGTTTCACTATTAGTGTGCTGTGTGTGTGCGTTCTGGACAGGTCTCCTTGCCTCTCGAACGCTCTGTAATAAGAGAACTGACATGTGCATATGCCTCGCAGCCTACGTCATTGCACAGGAAGCTGCGCTCTCTTGAGCAATGTATTCGGAGAGTTCGAGAAATGGCTAGAAATCATGAGTGCTATTTTTTAGGCAATGGGGGCGGTATATATTCTGGTGAAGTACATTCAGATTCAAACATCGACTCAACGAGAATACTAAAGGGAAAAGAAAGCAAGAAAAGAGAAGAGACACGTTCAACAGACCTCTACATTCATAAACTGTAAGTAAAGGGGAATTCATTCAGGACCCTATTTTCATAATGGCTGTGACAGTTATAAACTTGATAGAATAAACAATGATGCTATGTTGGTTGTGTGGACATAGCTGATTTAGCTATAACATTATGCCAGAATATTTGGTTAACTAATAAAGAAATAATATTATAATGATATAATATTCATTGGACAGACTATGCCTACATTCTTTTTTTTGTAGCATATTATTATTTTATTATAATTAGTTATTTGTTCATTTTAAGAAAATCTGCTCTAATTCTGTGAAGATAACACAATATTGTTCAGGAGTGTTCATAGAAAAAATTGAGGCCTGTTGTGAAAAGAGTTTCTCTGTAATAGATTAGCAGAAATGATTGTGTCTAACACTAATATATATATTATATATATATATATATATATATATATATATATGTATGTATGTATATAACACCAATAAGAAACACAAACATTGACAACAGTGTTGTTTTCAGACCTGGGTTCAAATGCTAATTATTGTTTTTCAAGGACTTTAAAATACCAGTACATTTTGAAATATAAGTAGTTGAATATTGGAATGTGTTTGGAAATACATTTGGAAAGTATTACCATGTATTTGAAAATCCTCAAATACACAGAAAATAAGAATTAGAAATACTTAAATACGCATGTATTTGAACCCAGGTCTGGTTGTTATTCAAGTATATTTAGGCTAACATCTCTGTTGGTGGAGATTGACATTACTTGCACCTAGGTTTTCGTAGAAGAATATCAATTTCTAAAATATTATTTCATTCATTTGAAGGCAACTAACTCCAAACCATCAAGATGTCATCAGCTAAAGGCCCGTCTATCGGCATTGACCTGGGCACCACCTACTCCTGTGTGGGGGTGTTCCAGCATGGTAAAGTGGAGATCATCGCCAACGACCAGGGCAACAGGACCACACCCAGCTATGTGGCCTTCACAGACACTGAGAGACTTATCGGAGACGCAGCAAAGAACCAGGTGGCCATGAACCCCAACAACACCGTTTTCGACGCCAAACGCCTGATTGGCCGAAAGTTCAACGATCAGGTCGTGCAAGCCGACATGAAGCACTGGCCCTTCAAGGTGGTCAGCGACGGAGGAAAGCCTAAAGTTCAGGTCGATTACAAAGGTGAGAACAAATGCTTCAACCCAGAGGAGATCTCCTCCATGGTCCTGGTGAAGATGAGGGAGATCGCTGAGGCTTACCTGGGCCAGAAGGTGTCCAATGCAGTCATCACAGTCCCTGCCTACTTCAACGATTCACAGAGACAGGCCACTAAGGACGCTGGAGTGATCGCTGGGCTGAATGTGCTGAGGATCATCAACGAGCCCACGGCGGCAGCCATCGCCTACGGCATGGACAAAGGCATGTCCAGGGAACGCAACGTCCTGATTTTTGACCTGGGTGGGGGCACTTTTGACGTGTCCATCCTGACCATCGAGGATGGGATCTTTGAGGTGAAGGCCACAGCTGGAGACACTCACCTGGGCGGGGAGGACTTTGACAACCGCCTGGTCAGTCACTTTGTGGAGGAGTTCAAGAGGAAACACAAGAAGGACATCAGCCAGAACAAGCGGGCTCTGAGGAGGCTGAGGACAGCCTGCGAGAGGGCCAAGAGAACACTGTCCTCCAGCTCCCAGGCCAGCATTGAGATTGACTCTCTTTTTGAGGGCATCGACTTCTACACCTCCATCACCAGGGCTCGTTTTGAGGAAATGTGTTCCGACCTCTTCAGGGGAACCCTGGAGCCTGTGGAGAAAGCCCTCGGGGATGCCAAGATGGACAAGGCCCAAATTCACGACGTCGTCCTGGTCGGAGGCTCCACCCGGATCCCCAAGGTCCAGAAGCTCCTGCAGGACTTTTTCAACGGCCGAGAGCTAAACAAGAGCATCAACCCAGACGAGGCGGTGGCCTACGGCGCTGCCATCCAGGCGGCCATCTTGTCTGGCGACAAGTCTGAGAACGTCCAGGACCTGCTGCTGCTGGATGTGGCTCCCCTGTCCCTGGGCATCGAAACCGCCGGAGGGGTCATGACCGCCCTGATCAAACGCAACACCACCATCCCATCCAAACAGACCCAGACCTTCACCACTTACTCCGACAACCAGCCCGGGGTCATGATCCAGGTCTACGAGGGAGAGAGAGCCATGACCAAGGACAACAACCTCCTGGGGAAGTTTGAGCTCTCTGGGATCCCCCCTGCCCCACGAGGAGTCCCTCAGATCGAGGTGACCTTTGACATCGACGCCAATGGCATTCTGAACGTATCAGCGGTGGACAAGAGCACGGGCAAAGAGAACAAGATCACCATCACCAACGACAAGGGCCGGCTCAGCAAAGAGGATATTGAGAGGATGGTGCAGGACGCTGACAAATACAAAGCTGAGGATGACGCACAGAGGGAGAAGATAGCTGCCAAGAACTCCCTGGAGTCGTACGCCTTCAATATGAAGAGCAGCGTGGAGGACGACAACATGAAAGGCAAGATCAGCCAGGAGGACAAAAAGAAAGTGGTGGACAGGTGCGACCAGACCATTTCCTGGTTGGAGAACAACCAGCTGGGCGACAAAGAGGAGTATGAGCATCAGCTAAAGGAGCTGGAGAAAGTATGCCAGCCTATCATTACCAAGCTGTACCAGCAGGGAGGGATGCCCACAGGTTGCTGTGGAGACCAGGCACGGACCAGCTCTGGTGACAGCTCCCAAGGCCCAACCATTGAAGAGATTGACTAATGTGAGGGATTTTTATAAAGGACTTTTCAAAATGCATTAGTATCACTGCATACAATTTACTATCCAGGAAATACTTTGTACTTGTAAAAACACACTGTACATCTGTTGCTTCATACCATATTGCATTGCTGGACATTGCAAATAAAATGTATTTAAATATGTTTCTAGGTCTGTTGGCTGTTTTCTTGAATTCCTTCTCATCATAACACATTGATTATTCACATTTTTTACACAATACCATGAAATATTGTAAACAAAACTTTGATAGACGGCTAAACCACCAGAGAGAACAAGTGAAGACACCTTAATGGCCACAATGTTTAGCTTATCAACTCTTTATTCTGCGATAACATCTGATACAATCACTATGGTCCTTCTTGGAAAAAGCAGCACAAATACACTTCTGGCACATATAAAAAAAACAATTACAGGTCACATTTTTCCTTACTTTGTGCTTATTGGTGTCAAGCTCAAAGAACCAAATACTGTATATTTGACTGATTTTGAAGTATTTAAAGTGGAACTGACAGCATTTGAACTACTTTGTTTCATATCTGCAAACGGACAATCATAATATCAGTAAAACATATCAAATTCACAGTTTATGCTTCAAAACCAACTTTGTAAGAGGTTTTTTTAAAATAGGTTCTATTTGACTCAAAATTCCATGTTGTACAGTACGGTATTGTTGGCAGAATAGATGGATGCAGCTCAATGCATGATTAATATAATTCACCAATACATTTCTTGGTAGTCCAAAACATATTTCTATCAGGTTGTAAATTATGGCTGGCCTAGTACATTGTTTGCTGCCGCCACCCATTCAGGATGCAGTGTTTCAGTTTCAATGACTTCATATTTTGAACAAAAACGGACGACTGTAAATAAGGCTGGGAATGTCAATACAATGAAACTATAAGGTGCTCACTCATACAATTATTATTTAATTCAATGAAAAACATGTTTTAAGTTCAAATGTTACAACAACCTATCGCTAAGTTGTTGTTATTTGGTGATAAATACTTTTTGATTAGGGTCGCAGCATATTATGGACTTCTGCAAGCGTAGCAGCAAAGGCTGGACAAATGATTTATCTATTTTGTTTTAAAACGTTAAGATGCTATATACAGCATATGAACATAAGTGGACATTATAAAGGGCCATATTCTTTAGAATAAAACAATGGCCAGTTTGAGTTGCAGTTGCACGTTGTTTTGTAAAAGAAATAGCCTATGTCTGGCGAATTCTTTGGGTACATTGACTTCAATAATTCAAAACCTAGGAGCCTCGTGGTTCTCACCACATTCCATAGAATTACACAATAATTATGACTACAGCTGGAGGACATCCTCCAACCTATCAGATCTCTTGCAGTATGAACTAACAAGTTTTCCATCCAAAGGATCTGATCATTAATTTAGTACTGAAAGCATAAGCTACAGCTAGCTAGCACTGCAGTGAGTAGTTGACTCAAAGAGAGAAAGGCAATAGTTGAAGCAGCATAGAGAGAGAGAGATAGCTATATTTCATTAGATGTTTTCTTCTTCTTAGTCTACCTTTCACTTAGCTATTGCAGCTAATTTATTCTACCCAAAGAACCTGACTCAAACAGAGATAACTGCTATTTATGTTAGCTAGCTGGCTAAGGCTATCCAACACTGAAACTCTTCCAAGTCAATGTAAGCTTTTGGTTTTATAAATGTATGGGCACCGGGGCCCGCCGGTTTAACTGCTAAACTACTTGCTGTAAACTGTAATGCGTGATTGTACACTTGGGATTGGATTGTGGGTTTACTAATGTGTTTGTTCTATTTTGGTTTGTTTTAATATAACCTTGATATGGTGACGATGTAGGTTGTGTAGCGGTTAGTGGTTATGGTGTGACGGTTTGGCAAGGATAGGTTTTTGTGCCTAGTCACAGATAGCTGTTGTGTTGTGTACTGAAGTCCACAAGTGAAGGGAAAAGGTGAGAGGAGGAAAGCCTGTAGATGCGAGAATGAATTTTACAACAAGTAAAGTGATAATGCTCTATGTGGCTGCTATGAAATTTAACTGTGTGTGGGTGATCAGGGGTGTATTCATTCTGCCGATTGTTTCTTAAACAGAACGAAATGGGGCGGGACCTACCTGAATTTATTTGTCCAATAGAAACTTTCGAAACGTTTTGCAACTATTTGGACTAAAGATTACACCCCAGATCAGCTAGATGCAGGCAAGAGTGTGCAAGATGGGATTGAATGTGTCTCTGCCTGTCACCTTGATCACTCCAATTTGTCTCTCGACCTGTGCACCTACGGTATAAACTTTCATTTCTAGGCTATAGGTTGTAGCAATCTCTTGATTGGTATAGGGAAAATTTGAGTGTCATGTAGTAGCCTAAACCTATTGATGTGACATTGAGCTGGGTGAATGGGAATATGAATGACAGTCATCCAATATGCTATAATCGAAATAAGGCCATGGTAATAAAACAAAATCCTCCATAATCTTGAACGGCACTGCTGTGTATATAGTGTGAAGGGTGTCCTCATCTAGTAGTTGCATTCTGATATGGTAAGGCAACTTAAAGTGCGTGAAATCATAGTATTTTACTGTCAGCCATTGTTGCCATTAATGCTCAATCAGACCAGGAGAGGAGGGAGATTAATGAGCCAATTGTCAACTGCGGATTATTAGGTGACCGTGATGGTTTGAAGGTCAAATTGGGAATTTAACCAGGACACCGGGGTTAACACCCCTACTCTTACAATAAGTGCCATGGGATCTTTAATGACCTCAGAGAGTCAGGACACCCGTTTAACGTCCCATCTGAAAGATGGCACCCTACACATGGCAATGTCCCCAATCACTGCCCTGGGGCATTAAGATTTTAAAAAATTAGACCAGAGGAAAGAGTGCCTCCTACTGGCCCTCCAACACCACTTCCAGCAGCATCTGGTCTCCCATCTAGGGACTGACCAGGACCAACCCTGCTTAGCTTCAGAAGCAAGCCAGCAGTGGTATGCAGGGTGGTAAGCTGCTGGCGAAATAAGGTATTTCTGTTTTTATTTTTAATAAATATGAGACAATTTTTAAAAAAAAGTGTTTTCTTTGTCATTATGAGGTATTGACTGTTGACTGGTGATGAAAAAAATAATTTCATACATTTTTAGAATAAGGCTGTAACGTAACAAATTGTGGAAAAAGTCAAGGGGTCTGAATACTTTCTGAATGCAATGCATATTAGCAAATACTTTAGCTACCATTTGTGTTTTTTGTAATTAAAATTCACAGGAGAATGTCACAAGGAGTTCACATTTGCTTAGCATTAACAAGATATCCTCATGATGGGGATATCATGGAGATATCTTGTTTTTGGTAAGCAAATGTGAACTGATAGGCCATCAGTACGGAATAGGGTAGACTAGAATGGTTTAGAACAGAATAACATTGACTAGAATAGAATAGAGGTGGATTAGCCAGTGTGTTCATCATTTGTCTTTCATTTAACAATTAATACTGGATATCTTAAATAGTCTGGCTTAAATACAACAAAAATGATCTTCCCTGGAGGCACATTAACTTGTGGTGAGTTGCACATACCACTTGTGCAGTAGGCACTCAATTATCTTACAATACATGTCTATTATTCATTAATGAGAGAAAAAATGTATAGACTGACATCTCGTGAACTGTTGATGAACTGCAGTGTGGCCGATAGACTGAAATGTTGACTGAATAAGGTTGAACCGGATGCTGTTTCATTTGTGTTGAAATTTGAATCATTAACGGTTTTTTATCATTTTAATCAATACAGATAATGGTTTCACTATTAGTGTGCTGTGTGTGTGCGTTCTGGACAGGTCTCCGCGCCTCTCGAACGCTCTGGAATAAGAGAACGTACATTTGCATACACCTCGCAGCCTACGTCATTGCACAGGAATGCTGCGCTCTCTTGAGCAATGTAGTCGGAGAGTTCGAGAAATGGCTAGAAATCATGAGTGCTATTTTTTAGGCAATGGGGAGGTATATACTCTGGTGAAGTACATTCAGATTCAAACATCGACTCAACGAGAATACTAAAGGGAAAAGAAAGCAAGATAAGAGAAGAGACACGTTCATTCTCTACATTCATAAACTGTAAGTAAATGGGAATTAATTCAGGACCCTATTTTCATAATGGCTGTGACAGTTATAAACTTGATAGAATAAACAATGATGCTATGTTGGTTGTGTGGACATAGCTGATTTAGCTATAACATTATGCCAGAATAGTTGGTTAACTAATAAAGAAATAATATTATAATGATATAATATTAGAATAATATTCATTGGACAGACTATGCCTACATTCTTTTTTTTTGTAGCATATTATTATTTTATTATAATTAGTTATTTGTTCATTTGAAGAAAATCTGCTCTAATTCTGTGAAGATAACACAATATTATTCAGGAGTGTTCATAGAAAAAATTGAGGCCTGTTGTGAAAAGAGTTTCTCTGTAATAGATTAGCAGAAATGATTGTGTCTAACACTAATATATATATATTTATATATATATGTATATATGTATATAACACTAATATATAACACAAACATTGACAACAGTGTTGTTTTCAGACCTGGGTTCAAATGCTAATTATTGTTTTTCAAGGACTTTAAAATACCAGTACATTTTGAAATATAAGTAGTTGAATATTGGAATGTGTTTGGAAGTACATTTGGAAAGTATTACCATGTATTTGAAAATACTCAAATACACAGACAAGTGTATTTCAAAATTAAAATATGAAAATATTCCATGCATTTGAACCCAGGATTGTTTGTTCCTAGGTGCATTTGAAATGTATTTGGAGACAAGTATTTGAAATTAGTTTAAAATAGTATTTAAATAAAATGATTTGAAAATACTTTAAATAGAAGTGGCCACATTATTTGAAAATCCTCAAATACACAGAAAATAAGAATTAGAAATACTTAAATATGCAGGTATTTGAACCCAGGTCTGGTTGTTATTCAAGTATATTTAGGCTAACATCTCTGTTGGTGGAGATTGACATTACTTGCACCTAAGTTTTTGTAGAATAATATCAATTTCTAAAATATTATTTCATTCATTTGAAGGCAACTAACTCCAAACCATCAAGATGTCATCAGCTAAAGGCCCGTCTATCGGCATTGACCTGGGCACCACCTACTCCTGTGTGGGGGTGTTCCAGCATGGCAAAGTGGAGATCATCGCCAACGACCAGGGCAACAGGACCACACCCATTTATGTGGCCTTCACAGACACTGAGAGACTTATCGGAGACGCAGCAAAGAACCAGGTGGCCATGAACCCCAACAACACCGTTTTCGACGCCAAACGCCTGATTGGCCGAAAGTTCAACGATCAGGTCGTGCAAGCCGACATGAAGCACTGGCCCTTCAAGGTGGTCAGCGACGGAGGAAAGCCTAAAGTTCAGGTCGATTACAAAGGTGAGAACAAATGCTTCAACCCAGAGGAGATCTCCTCCATGGTCCTGGTGAAGATGAGGGAGATCGCTGAGGCTTACCTGGGCCAGAAGGTGTCCAATGCAGTCATCACAGTCCCTGCCTACTTCAACGATTCACAGAGACAGGCCACTAAGGACGCTGGAGTGATCGCTGGGCTGAATGTGCTGAGGATCATCAATGAGCCCACGGCGGCAGCCATCGCCTACGGCATGGACAAAGGCATGTCCAGGGAACGCAACGTCCTTATTTTTGACCTGGGTGGGGGCACCTTTGACGTGTCCATCCTGACCATTGAGGATGGGATCTTTGAGGTGAAGGCCACAGCTGGAGACACTCACCTGGGCGGGGAGGACTTTGACAACCGCCTGGTCACTCACTTTGTGGAGGAGTTCAAGAGGAAACACAAGAAGGACATCAGCCAGAACAAGCGGGCTCTGAGGAGGCTGAGGACAGCCTGCGAGAGGGCCAAGAGAACACTGTCCTCCAGCTCCCAGGCCAGCATTGAGATTGACTCTCTTTTTGAGGGCATCGACTTCTACACCTCCATCACCAGGGCTCGTTTTGAGGAAATGTGTTCCGACCTCTTCAGGGGAACCCTGGAGCCTGTGGAGAAAGCCCTCGGGGATGCCAAGATGGACAAGGCCCAAATTCACGACGTCGTCCTGGTCGGAGGCTCCACCCGGATCCCCAAGGTCCAGAAGCTCCTGCAGGACTTTTTCAACGGCCGAGAGCTAAACAAGAGCATCAACCCAGACGAGGCGGTGGCCTACGGCGCTGCCATCCAGGCGGCCATCTTGTCTGGCGACAAGTCTGAGAACGTCCAGGACCTGCTGCTGCTGGATGTGGCTCCCCTGTACCTGGGCATCGAAACCGCCGGAGGGGTCATGACCGCCCTGATCAAACTCAACACCACCATCCCATCCAAACAGACCCAGACCTTCACCACTTACTCCGACAACCAGCCCGGGGTCATGATCCAGGTCTACGAGGGAGAGAGAGCCATGACCAAGGACAACAACCTCCTGGGGAAGTTTGAGCTCTCTGGGATCCCCCCTGCCCCACGAGGAGTCCCTCAGATCGAGGTGACCTTTGACATCGACGCCAACGGCATTCTGAACGTATCAGCGGTGGACAAGAGCACGGGCAAAGAGAACAAGATCACCATCACCAACGACAAGGGCCGGCTCAGCAAAGAGGATATTGAGAGGATGGTGCAGGACGCTGACAAATACAAAGCTGAGGATGACGCACAGAGGGAGAAGATAGCTGCCAAGAACTCCCTGGAGTCGTACGCCTTCAATATGAAGAGCAGCGTGGAGGACGACAACATGAAAGGCAAGATCAGCCAGGAGGACAAAAAGAAAGTGGTGGACAGGTGCGACCAGACCATTTCCTGGTTGGAGAACAACCAGCTGGGCGACAAAGAGGAGTATGAGCATCAGCTAAAGGAGCTGGAGAAAGTATGCCAGCCTATCATTACCAAGCTGTACCAGCAGGGAGGGATGCCCACAGGTTGCTGTGGAGATCAGGCACGGACCAGCTCTGGTGACAGCTCCCAAGGCCCAACCATTGAAGAGATTGACTAAAGTGAGGGATTTTTATAAAGGACTTTTCAAAATGCATTAGTATCACTGCATACAATTTACTATTCAGGAAATACTTTGTACTTGTAAAAACACACTGTACATCTGTTGATTCATACCATATTGCATTGCTGGACATTGCAAATAAAATGTATTTAAATATGTTTCTAGGTCTGTTGGCTGTTTTCTTGAATTCCTTCTCATCATAACACATTGATTATTCACATTTTTTACACAATACCATGAAATATTGTAAACAAAACTTTGATAGACGGCTAAACCACCAGAGAGAACAAGTGAAGACACCTTAATGGCCACAATGTTTAGCTTATCAACTCTTTATTCTGCGATAACATCTGATACAATCACTATGGTCCTTCTTGGAAAAAGCGTCAGAAATACACTTCTGGCACATATAAAAAAAACAATTACAGGTCACATTTTTCCTTACTTTGTGCTTATTGGTGTCAAGCTCAAAGAACCAAATACTGTATATTTGACTGATTTTGAAGTATTTAAAGTGGAACTGACAGCATTTGAACTACTTTGTTTCATATCTGCAAACGGACAATCATAATATCAGTAAAACATATCAAATTCACAGTTTATGCTTCAAAACCAACTTTGTAAGAGGTTTTTTAAAAATAGGTTCTATTTGACTCAAAATTCCATGTTGTACAGTACGGTATTGTTGGCAGAATAGATGGATGCAGCTCAATGCATGATTAATATAATTCACCAATACATTTCTTGGTAGTCCAAAACATATTTCTATCAGGTTGTAAATTATGGCTGGCCTAGTACATTGTTTGCTGCCGCCACCCATTCGGGATGCAGTGTTTCAGTTTCAATGACTTCATATTTTGAACAAAAACGGACGACTGTAAATAAGGCTGGGAATGTCAATACAATGAAACTATAAGGTGCTCACAAATACAATTATTATTTAATTCAATGAAAAACATGTTTTAAGTTCAAATGTTACAACAACCTATCGCTAAGTTGTTGTTATTTGGTGATAAATACTTTTTGATTAGGGTCGCAGCATATTATGGACATCTGCAAGCGTAGCAGCAAAGGCTGGACAAATGATTTATCTATTTTGTTTTAAAACGTTAAGATGCTATATACAGCATATGAACATAAGTGGACATTATAAAGGGCCATATTCTTTAGAATAAAACAATGGCCAGTTTGAGTCGCAGTTGCACGTTGTTTTGTAAAAGAAATAGCCTATGTCTGGCGATTTCTTTGGGTACATTGACTTCAATCATTCAAAACCAAGGAGCCTCGTGGTTCTCACCACATTCCATAGACTTACACAATAATTATGACTACAGCTGGAGGACATCCTCCAACCTATCAGAGCTCTTGCAGTATGAACTAATAAGTTTTCCATCCAAAGGATCTGATCATTAATTTAGTACTGAAAGCATAAGCTACAGCTAGCTAGCACTGCAGTGAGTAGTTGACTCAAAGAGAGAAAGGCAATAGTTGAAGCAGCATAGAGAGAAAGGGCTAGCTATATTTCATTAGATTTTTCCTTATTCTTAGTCTACCTTTCACTTAGCTATTGCAGCTAATTTATTCTACCCAAAGAACCTGACTCAAACAGAGAGGAATGCTATTTATGTTAGCTAGCTGGCTAAGGCTATCCAACACTGAAACTCTTCCAAGTCAATGTAAGCTTTTGGTTTTATAAATGTATGGGCACCGGGGCCCGCCGGTTTAACTGCTAAACTACTTGCTGTACACTGTAATGCGTGATTGTACACTTGGGAATGGATTGTGGGTTTACTAATGTGTTTGTTCTATTTTGGTTTGTTTTACTATAACCTTGATGTGGTGACGATGTAGGTTGTGTAGCGGTTAGTGGTTATGGTGTGACGGTTTGGCAAGGAGAGGTTTTTGTGCCTAGTCACAGATAGCTGTTGTGTTGTGTACTGAAGTCCACAAGTGAAGGGAAAAGGTGTGAGGAGGAAAGCCTGTAGATGCGAGAATGAATTTTACAACAAGTAAAGTGATAATGCTCTACGTGGCTGCTAATGAAATTGAACTGTGTGTGGGTGATCAGGGGTGTATTCATTCTGCCGATTGTTTCTTAAACAGAACGAAATGGGGCGGGACCGAAATAATCGAAATAAGGCCATGGTAATAAAACGAAATCCTCCATAATCTTGAACGGCACTGCTGTGTATATAGTTTGAAGGGTGTCCTCATCTTGTAGTTGCATTCTGATATGGTAAGGCAACTTAAAGTGCGTGAAATCATAGTATTTTACTGTAAGCCATTGTTACCATTAATGCTCAATCAGACCACCAGAGGCCATCTTTGAGCACATCTACACTCATAAGTATCCAGGGCTGAATACTTATGTACATTTTGTATTTATTTTTTATTTATCTGTTATTTTACCAGGTAAGTTGACTGAGAACACATTCTCATTTGCAGCAACGACCTGGGGAATAGTTACAGGGGGGAGGAGGGGGATGAATGAGCCAATTGTCAACTGTGGATTATTAGGCGACCGTGATGGTTTGAAGGTCAAATTGGGAATTTAGCCAGGACACCGGGGTTAACACCCCTACTCTTACAATAAGTGCCATGGGATCTTTAATGACCTCAGAGAGTCAGGACACCCGTTTAACGTCCCATCCGAAAGACGGCACCCTACACAGGGCAATGTCCCCAATCACTGCCCTGGGGCATTAAGATTTAAAAAAATTAGACCAGGGGAAAGAGTGGGTCCTACTGGCCCTCCAACACCAGTTCCAGCAGCATCTGGTCTCCCATCTAGGGACTGACCAGGACCAACCCTGCTTAGCTTCAGAAGAAAGCCAGCAGTGGTATGCAGGGTGGTAAGCTGCTGGCGAAATAAGGTATTTCTGTTTTTATTTTTAATAAATATGAGACAATTAAAAAAAAAGTTTTTGCTTTGTCATTATGAGGTATTGACTGTTGACTGATGATGAAAAAAATAATTTCATACATTTTTAGAATAAGGCTGTAACGTAACAAATTGTGGAAAAAGTCAAGGGGTCTGAATACTTTACCAATGCAATGCATATTAGCAAATACTTTAGCTACCATTTGTGTTTTTTGTAATTAAAATTCACAGGAGAATGTCACAAGGAGTTCACATTTGCTTAGCATTAACAAGATATCCTCATGATGGGGATATCATGGAGATACCTTGTTTTTGGTAAGCAAATGTGAACTGATAGGCCATCAGTACGGAATAGGGTACTCTAGAATGGTTTAGAACAGAATAACATTGACTAAAATAGAATAGAGAAGGATTAGCCAGTGTGTTCATCATTTGTCTTTCATTTAACAATTAATACTGGATATCTTAAATAGTCTGGCTTAAATACAACAAAAAGGATCTTCCCTGGAGGTACATTAACCTGTGGTGAGTTGCACATACCACTTGTGCAGTAGGCACTCAATTATCTTACAATACATGTCTATTATTCATTAATGAGAGAAAAAATGTATAGACTGACATCTCGTGAACTGTTGATGAACTGCAGTGTGGCCGATAGACTGAAATGTCGACTGAATACGGTTGAACCGGATGCTGTTTCATTTGTGTTGAAATTTGAATCATTAACGGTTTTTGATCATTTTAATCAATACAAATAATGGTTTCACTATTAGTGTGCTGTGTGTCTGCGTTCTGGACAGGTCTCCGCGCCTCTCGAACGCTCTGGAATAACGAGAACGTTTATTTGCATACGCCTCGCAGCATGCGTCATTGCACAGGAATGCTGCGCTCTCTTGAGCAATGTAGTCGGAGAGTTCGAGAAATGGCTAGAAATCATGAGTGCTATTTTCTAGGCAATGGGGATGGTATATATTCTGGTACATTCAGTACCAGTACATTCAGATTCAAACATCGACTCAACGAGAATACTAAAGGGAAAAGAAAGCAAGAAAAGAGAAGAGATACGTTCAACAGACCTCTACATTCATAAACTGTAAGTAAATGGGAATTAATTCAGGACCCTATTTTCATAACGGCTGTGACAGTTATAAACTTGATAGAATAAACAATGATGCTATGTTGGTTGTGTGGACATAGCTGATTTAGCTATAACATTATGCCAGAATATTTGGTTAACTAATAAAGAAATAATATTATAATGATATAATATTATAATAACATTCATTGGACAGACTATGCCTACATTCTTTTTGTAGCATATTATTATTTTATTATAATTAGTTATTTGTTCATTTGAAGAAAATCTGCTCTAATTCTGTGAAGATAACACAATATTATTCAGGAGTGTTCATAGAAAAAATTGAGGCCTGTTGTGAAAAGAGTTTCTCTGTAATAGATTAGCAGAAATGATTGTGTCTAACACTAATATATATATTTATATATATATATGTATATAACACAAACATTGACAACAGTGTTGTTTTCAGACCTGGGTTCAAATGCTTATTACTGTTTTTCAAGGACTTTAAAATACCAGTACATTTTGAAATATAAGTAGTTGAATATTGGAATGTGTTTGGAAATACATTTGGAAAGTATTACCATGTATTTGAAAATACTCAAATACACAGACAAGTGTATTTTAAAATTAAAATATGTAAATATTCCATGCATTTGAACCCATGATTGTTTGTTCCTAGGTGTATTTGAAATGTATTTGGAGATAAGTATTTGAAAATAGTTTAAAATAGTATTTAAATAAAATGATTTGAAAATACTTTAAATAGAAGTGGCCACATTGTTTAAAAAATCCTCAAATACACAGAAAATAAGAATTAGAAATACTTAAATACGCATGTATTTGAACCCAGGTCTGGTTGTTATTCAAGTATATTTAGGCTAACATCTCTGTTGGTGGAGATTGTCATTACTTGCACCTAGGTTTTCGTAGAATAATATCAATTTCTAAAATATTATTTAATTCATTTGTAGGCAACTAACTACAAACCATCAAGATGTCATCAGCTAAAGGCCCGTCTATCGGCATTGACCTGGGCACCACCTACTCCTGTGTGGGGGTGTTCCAGCATGGTAAAGTGGAGATCATCGCCAACGACCAGGGCAACAGGACCACACCCAGCTATGTGGCCTTCACAGACACTGAGAGACTTATCGGAGACGCAGCAAAGAACCAGGTGGCCATGAACCCCAACAACACCGTTTTCGACGCCAAACGCCTGATTGGCCGAAAGTTCAACGATCAGGTCGTGCAAGCCGACATGAAGCACTGGCCCTTCAAGGTGGTCAGCGACGGAGGAAAGCCTAAAGTTCAGGTCGATTACAAAGGTGAGAACAAATGCTTCAACCCAGAGGAGATCTCCTCCATGGTCCTGGTGAAGATGAGGGAGATCGCTGAGGCTTACCTGGGCCAGAAGGTGTCCAATGCAGTCATCACAGTCCCTGCCTACTTCAACGATTCACAGAGATAGGCCACTAAGGACGCTGGAGTGATCGCTGGGCTGAATGTGCTGAGGATCATCAACGAGCCCACGGCGGCAGCCATCGCCTACGGCATGGACAAAGGCATGTCCAGGGAACGCAACGTCCTGATTTTTGACCTGGGTGGGGAAACCTTTGACGTGTCCATCCTGACCATCGAGGATGGGATCTTTGAGGTGAAGGCCACAGCTGGAGACACTCACCTGGGCGGGGAGGACTTTGACAACCGCCTGGTCAGTCACTTTGTGGAGGAGTTCAAGAGGAAACACAAGAAGGACATCAGCCAGAACAAGCGGGCTCTGAGGAGGCTGAGGACAGCCTGCGAGAGGGCCAAGAGAACACTGTCCTCCAGCTCCCAGGCCAGCATTGAGATTGACTCTCTTTTTGAGGGCATCGACTTCTACACCTCCATCACCAGGGCTCGTTTTGAGGAAATGTGTTCCGACCTCTTCAGGGGAACCCTGGAGCCTGTGGAGAAAGCCCTCGGGGATGCCAAGATGGACAAGGCCCAAATTCACGACGTCGTCCTGGTCGGAGGCTCCACCCGGATCCCCAAGGTCCAGAAGCTCCTGCAGGACTTTTTCAACGGCCGAGAGCTAAACAAGAGCATCAACCCAGACGAGGCGGTGGCCTACGGCGCTGCCATCCAGGCGGCCATCTTGTCTGGCGACAAGTCTGAGAACGTCCAGGACCTGCTGCTGCTGGATGTGGCTCCCCTGTCCCTGGGCATCGAAACCGCCGGAGGGGTCATGACCGCCCTGATCAAACTCAACACCACCATCCCATCCAAACAGACCCAGACCTTCACCACTTACTCCGACAACCAGCCCGGGGTCATGATCCAGGTCTACGAGGGAGAGAGAGCCATGACCAAGGACAACAACCTCCTGGGGAAGTTTGAGCTCTCTGGGATCCCCCCTGCCCCACGAGGAGTCCCTCAGATCGAGGTGACCTTTGACATCGACGCCAACGGCATTCTGAACGTATCAGCGGTGGACAAGAGCACGGGCAAAGAGAACAAGATCACCATCACCAACGACAAGGGCCGGCTCAGCAAAGAGGATATTGAGAGGATGGTGCAGGACGCTGACAAATACAAAGCTGAGGATGACGCACAGAGGGAGAAGATAGCTGCCAAGAACTCCCTGGAGTCGTACGCCTTCAATATGAAGAGCAGCGTGGAGGACGACAACATGAAAGGCAAGATCAGCCAGGAGGACAAAAAGAAAGTGGTGGACAGGTGCGACCAGACCATTTCCTGGTTGGAGAACAACCAGCTGGGCGACAAAGAGGAGTATGAGCATCAGCTAAAGGAGCTGGAGAAAGTATGCCAGCCTATCATTACCAAGCTGTACCAGCAGGGAGGGATGCCCACAGGTTGCTGTGGAGATCAGGCACGGACCAGCTCTGGTGACAGCTCCCAAGGCCCAACCATTGAAGAGATTGACTAAAGTGAGGGATTTTTATAAAGGACTTTTCAAAATGCATTAGTATCACTGCATACAATTTACTATTCAGGAAATACTTTGTACTTGTAAAAACACACTGTACATCTGTTGATTCATACCATATTGCATTGCTGGACATTGCAAATAAAATGTATTTAAATATGTTTCTAGGTCTGTTGGCTGTTTTCTTGAATTCCTTCTCATCATAACACATTGATTATTCACATTTTTTACACAATACCATGAAATATTGTAAACAAAACTTTGATAGACGGCTAAACCACCAGAGAGAACAAGTGAAGACACCTTAATGGCCACAATGTTTAGCTTATCAACTCTTTATTCTGCGATAACATCTGATACAATCACTATGGTCCTTCTTGGAAAAAGCAGGCAGAAATACACTTCTGGCACATATAAAAAAAACAATTACAGGTCACATTTTTCCTTACTTTGTGCTTATTGGTGTCAAGCTCAAAGAACCAAATACTGTATATTTGACTGATTTTGAAGTATTTAAAGTGGAACTGACAGCATTTGAACTACTTTGTTTCATATCTGCAAACGGACAATCATAATATCAGTAAAACATATCAAATTCACAGTTTATGCTTCAAAACCAACTTTGTAAGAGGTTTTTTAAAAATAGGTTCTATTTGACTCAAAATTCCATGTTGTACAGTACGGTATTGTTGGCAGAATAGATGGATGCAGCTCAATGCATGATTAATATAATTCACCAATACATTTCTTGGTAGTCCAAAACATATTTCTATCAGGTTGTAAATTATGGCTGGCCTAGTACATTGTTTGCTGCCGCCACCCATTCAGGATGCAGTGTTTCAGTTTCAATGACTTCATATTTTGAACAAAAACGGACGACTGTAAATAAGGCTGGGAATGTCAATACAATGAAACTATAAGGTGTTCACCCATACAATTATTATTTAATTCAATGAAAAACATGTTTTAAGTTCAAATGTTACAACAACCTATCGCTAAGTTGTTGTTATTTGGTGATAAATACTTTTTGATTAGGGTCGCAGCATATTATGGACATCTGCAAGCGTAGCAGCAAAGGCTGGACAAATGATTTATCTATTTTGTTTTAAAACGTTAAGATGCTATATACAGCATATGAACATAAGTGGACATTATAAAGGGCCATATTCTTTAGAATAAAACAATGGCCAGTTTGAGTCGCAGTTGCACGTTGTTTTGTAAAAGAAATAGCCTATGTCTGGCGAATTCTTTGGGTACATTGACTTCAATAATTCAAAACCTAGGAGCCTCGTGGTTCTCACCACATTCCATAGACTTACACAATAATTATGACTACAGCTGGAGGACATCCTCCAACCTATCAGAGCTCTTGCAGTATGAACTAACAAGTTTTCCATCCAAAGGATCTGATCATTAATTTAGTACTGAAAGCATAAGCTACAGCTAGCTAGCACTGCAGTGAACAGTTGACTCAAAGAGAGAAAGGCAATAGTTGAAGCAGCATAGAGAGAGAGAGATAGCTATATTTCATTACATGTTTTCTTCTTCTTAGTCTACCTTTCACTTAGCTATTGTAGCTAATTTATTCTACCCAAAGAACCTGACTCAAACAGAGAGAATGCTATTTATGTTAGCTAGCTGGCTAAGGCTATCCAACACTGCAACTCTTCCAAGTCAATGTAAGCTTTTGGTTTTATAAATGTATGGGCACCGGGGCCCGCCGGTTTAACTGCTAAACTACTTGCTGTACACTGTAATGCGTGATTGTACACTTGGGATTGGATTGTGGGTTTACTAATGTGTTTGTTCTATTTTGGTTTGTTTTACTATAACCTTGATGTGGTGACGATGTAGGTTGTGTAGCGGTTAGTGGTTATGGTGTGACGGTTTGGCAAGGAGAGGTTTTTGTGCCTAGTCACAGATAGCTGTTGTGTTGTGTACTGAAGTCCACAAGTGAAGGGAAAAGGTGACAGGAGGAAAGCCTGTAGATGTGAGAATGAATTTTACAACAAGTAAAGTGATAATGCTCTATGTGGCTGCTATGAAATTGAACTGTGTGTGGGTGATCAGGGGTGTATTCATTCTGCCGATTGTTTCTTAAACAGAACGAAATGGGGCGGGACCTACCTGAATTTATTTGTCCAATAGAAACTTTCGAAACGTTTTGCAACTATTTGGACTAAAGATTACACCCCAGATCAGCTAGATGCAGGCAAGAGTGTGCAAGATGGGATTGAATGTGTCTCTGCCTGTCACCTTGATCACTCCAATTTGTCTCTCGACCTGTGCACCTACGGTATAAACTTTCATTTCTAGGCTATAGGTTGTAGCAATCTCTTGATTGGTATAGGGAAATTTGAGTGTCATGTAGTAGCCTAAACCTATTGATGTGACATTGAGCTGGGTGAATGGGAATATGAATGACAGTCATCCAATATGCTATAATCGAAATAAGGCCATGGTAATAAAACGAAATCCTCCATAATCTTGAACGGCACTGCTGTGTATATAGTGTGAAGGGTGTCCTCATCTAGTAGTTGCATTCTGATATGGTAAGGCAACTTAAAGTGCGTGAAATCATAGTATTTTACTGTCAGCCATTGTTGCCATTAATGCTCAATCAGACCAGGAGAGGAGGGAGATTAATGAGCCAATTGTCAACTGCGGATTATTAGGTGACCGTGATGGTTTGAAGGTCAAATTGGGAATTTAACCAGGACACCGGGGTTAACACCCCTACTCTTACAATAAGTGCCATCGGGATCTTTAATGACCTCAGAGAGTCAGGACACCCGTTTAACGTCCCATCCGAAAGACGGCACCCTACACAGGGCAATGTCCCCAATCACTGCCCTGGGGCATTAAGATTTTAAAAAATTAGACCAGGGGAAAGAGTGCCTCCTACTGGCCCTCCAACACCACTTCCAGCAGCATCTGGTCTCCCATCTAGTGACTGACCAGGACCAACCCTGCTTAGCTTCAGAAGCAAGCCAGCAGTGGTATGCAGGGTGGTAAGCTGCTGGCGAAATAAGGTATTTCTGTTTTTATTTTTAATAAATATGAGACAATTAAAAAAAAAAAAAGTTTGCTTTGTCATTATGAGGTATTGACTGTTGACTGATGATGAAAAAAATAATTTCATACATTTTTAGAATAAGGCTGTAACGTAACAAATTGTGGAAAAAGTCAAGGGGTCTGAATACTTTCTGAATGCAATGCATATTAGCAAATACTTTAGCTACCATTTGTGTTTTTTGTAATTAAAATTCACAGGAGAATGTCACAAGGAGTTCACATTTGCTTAGCATTAACAAGATATCCTCATGATGGGGATATCATGGAGATATCTTGTTTTTGGTAAGCAAATGTGAACTGATAGGCCATCAGTACGGAATAGGGTAGACTAGAATGGTTTAGAACAGAATAACATTGACTAGAATAGAATAGAGGTGGATTAGCCAGTGTGTTCATCATTTGTCTTTCATTTAACAATTAATACTGGATATCTTAAATAGTCTGGCTTAAATACAACAAAAATGATCTTCCCTGGAGGCACATTAACTTGTGGTGAGTTGCACATACCACTTGTGCAGTAGGCACTCAATTATCTTACAATACATGTCTATTATTCATTAGTGAGAAAAAAAATGTATAGACTGACATATCGTGAACTGTTGAGGAACTGCAGTGTGGCCGATAGACTGAAATGTCGACTGAGTAAGGTTGAACCGGATGCTGTTTCAGTTTGTGTTGAAATTTGAATCATTAACGGTTTTTGATCATTTTAATCAATACGAATAATGGTTTCACTATTAGTGTGCTGTGTGTGTGCGTTCTGGACAGGTCTCCTTGCCATCTCGAACGCTCTGTAATAAGAGAACTGACATGTGCATATGCCTCGCAGCATGCGTCATTGCACAGGAAGCTGCGCTCTCTTGAGCAATGTATTCGGAGAGTTCGAGAAATGGCTAGAAATCATGAGTGCTATTTTTTAGGCAATGGGGGCGGTATATATTCTGGTGAAGTACATTCAGATTCAAACATCGACTCAACGAGAATACTAAAGGGAAAAGAAAGCAAGAAAAGAGAAGAGACACGTTCAACAGACCTCTACATTCATAAACTGTAAGTAAAGGGGAATTCATTCAGGACCCTATTTTCATAATGGCTGTGACAGTTATAAACTTGATAGAATAAACAATGATGCTATGTTGGTTGTGTGGACATAGCTGATTTAGCTATAACATTATGCCAGAATATTTGGTTAACTAATAAAGAAATAATATTATAATGATATAATATTCATTGGACAGACTATGCCTACATTCTTTTTTTTTGTAGCATATTATTATTTTATTATAATTAGTTATTTGTTCATTTTAAGAAAATCTGCTCTAATTCTGTGAAGATAACACAATATTGTTCAGGAGTGTTCATAGAAAAAATTGAGGCCTGTTGTGAAAAGAGTTTCTCTGTAATAGATTAGCAGAAATGATTGTGTCTAACACTAATATATATATTTATATATATATATATATATATATGTATGTATGTATATAACACCAATAAGAAACACAAACATTGACAACAGTGTTGTTTTCAGACCTGGGTTCAAATGCTAATTATTGTTTTTCAAGGACTTTAAAATACCAGTACATTTTGAAATATAAGTAGTTGAATATTGGAATGTGTTTGGAAATACATTTGGAAAGTATTACCATGTATTTGAAAATCCTCAAATACACAGAAAATAAGAATTAGAAATACTTAAATACGCATGTATTTGAACCCAGGTCTGGTTGTTATTCAAGTATATTTAGGCTAACATCTCTGTTGGTGGAGATTGACATTACTTGCACCTAGGTTTTCGTAGAAGAATATCAATTTCTAAAATATTATTTCATTCATTTGAAGGCAACTAACTCCAAACCATCAAGATGTCATCAGCTAAAGGCCCGTCTATCGGCATTGACCTGGGCACCACCTACTCCTGTGTGGGGGTGTTCCAGCATGGTAAAGTGGAGATCATCGCCAACGACCAGGGCAACAGGACTACACCCAGCTATGTGGCCTTCACAGACACTGAGAGACTTATCGGAGACGCAGCAAAGAACCAGGTGGCCATGAACCCCAACAACACCGTTTTCGACGCCAAACGCCTGATTGGCCGAAAGTTCAACGATCAGGTCGTGCAAGCCGACATGAAGCACTGGCCCTTCAAGGTGGTCAGCGACGGAGGAAAGCCTAAAGTTCAGGTCGATTACAAAGGTGAGAACAAATGCTTCAACCCAGAGGAGATCTCCTCCATGGTCCTGGTGAAGATGAGGGAGATCGCTGAGGCTTACCTGGGCCAGAAGGTGTCCAATGCAGTCATCACAGTCCCTGCCTACTTCAACGATTCACAGAGACAGGCCACTAAGGACGCTGGAGTGATCGCTGGGCTGAATGTGCTGAGGATCATCAACGAGCCCACGGCGGCAGCCATCGCCTACGGCATGGACAAAGGCATGTCCAGGGAACGCAACGTCCTGATTTTTGACCTGGGTGGGGGCACTTTTGACGTGTCCATCCTGACCATCGAGGATGGGATCTTTGAGGTGAAGGCCACAGCTGGAGACACTCACCTGGGCGGGGAGGACTTTGACAACCGCCTGGTCAGTCACTTTGTGGAGGAGTTCAAGAGGAAACACAAGAAGGACATCAGCCAGAACAAGCGGGCTCTGAGGAGGCTGAGGACAGCCTGCGAGAGGGCCAAGAGAACACTGTCCTCCAGCTCCCAGGCCAGCATTGAGATTGACTCTCTTTTTGAGGGCATCGACTTCTACACCTCCATCACCAGGGCTCGTTTTGAGGAAATGTGTTCCGACCTCTTCAGGGGAACCCTGGAGCCTGTGGAGAAAGCCCTCGGGGATGCCAAGATGGACAAGGCCCAAATTCACGACGTCGTCCTGGTCGGAGGCTCCACCCGGATCCCCAAGGTCCAGAAGCTCCTGCAGGACTTTTTCAACGGCCGAGAGCTAAACAAGAGCATCAACCCAGACGAGGCGGTGGCCTACGGCGCTGCCATCCAGGCGGCCATCTTGTCTGGCGACAAGTCTGAGAACGTCCAGGACCTGCTGCTGCTGGATGTGGCTCCCCTGTCCCTGGGCATCGAAACCGCCGGAGGGGTCATGACCGCCCTGATCAAACGCAACACCACCATCCCATCCAAACAGACCCAGACCTTCACCACTTACTCCGACAACCAGCCCGGGGTCATGATCCAGGTCTACGAGGGAGAGAGAGCCATGACCAAGGACAACAACCTCCTGGGGAAGTTTGAGCTCTCTGGGATCCCCCCTGCCCCACGAGGAGTCCCTCAGATCGAGGTGACCTTTGACATCGACGCCAATGGCATTCTGAACGTATCAGCGGTGGACAAGAGCACGGGCAAAGAGAACAAGATCACCATCACCAACGACAAGGGCCGGCTCAGCAAAGAGGATATTGAGAGGATGGTGCAGGACGCTGACAAATACAAAGCTGAGGATGACGCACAGAGGGAGAAGATAGCTGCCAAGAACTCCCTGGAGTCGTACGCCTTCAATATGAAGAGCAGCGTGGAGGACGACAACATGAAAGGCAAGATCAGCCAGGAGGACAAAAAGAAAGTGGTGGACAGGTGCGACCAGACCATTTCCTGGTTGGAGAACAACCAGCTGGGCGACAAAGAGGAGTATGAGCATCAGCTAAAGGAGCTGGAGAAAGTATGCCAGCCTATCATTACCAAGCTGTACCAGCAGGGAGGGATGCCCACAGGTTGCTGTGGAGACCAGGCACGGACCAGCTCTGGTGACAGCTCCCAAGGCCCAACCATTGAAGAGATTGACTAATGTGAGGGATTTTTATAAAGGACTTTTCAAAATGCATTAGTATCACTGCATACAATTTACTATCCAGGAAATACTTTGTACTTGTAAAAACACACTGTACATCTGTTGCTTCATACCATATTGCATTGCTGGACATTGCAAATAAAATGTATTTAAATATGTTTCTAGGTCTGTTGGCTGTTTTCTTGAATTCCTTCTCATCATAACACATTGATTATTCACATTTTTTACACAATACCATGAAATATTGTAAACAAAACTTTGATAGACGGCTAAACCACCAGAGAGAACAAGTGAAGACACCTTAATGGCCACAATGTTTAGCTTATCAACTCTTTATTCTGCGATAACATCTGATACAATCACTATGGTCCTTCTTGGAAAAAGCAGCACAAATACACTTCTGGCACATATAAAAAAAACAATTACAGGTCACATTTTTCCTTACTTTGTGCTTATTGGTGTCAAGCTCAAAGAACCAAATACTGTATATTTGACTGATTTTGAAGTATTTAAAGTGGAACTGACAGCATTTGAACTACTTTGTTTCATATCTGCAAACGGACAATCATAATATCAGTAAAACATATCAAATTCACAGTTTATGCTTCAAAACCAACTTTGTAAGAGGTTTTTTAAAAATAGGTTCTATTTGACTCAAAATTCCATGTTGTACAGTACGGTATTGTTGGCAGAATAGATGGATGCAGCTCAATGCATGATTAATATAATTCACCAATACATTTCTTGGTAGTCCAAAACATATTTCTATCAGGTTGTAAATTATGGCTGGCCTAGTACATTGTTTGCTGCCGCCACCCATTCAGGATGCAGTGTTTCAGTTTCAATGACTTCATATTTTGAACAAAAACGGACGACTGTAAATAAGGCTGGGAATGTCAATACAATGAAACTATAAGGTGCTCACTCATACAATTATTATTTAATTCAATGAAAAACATGTTTTAAGTTCAAATGTTACAACAACCTATCGCTAAGTTGTTGTTATTTGGTGATAAATACTTTTTGATTAGGGTCGCAGCATATTATGGACTTCTGCAAGCGTAGCAGCAAAGGCTGGACAAATGATTTATCTATTTTGTTTTAAAACGTTAAGATGCTATATACAGCATATGAACATAAGTGGACATTATAAAGGGCCATATTCTTTAGAATAAAACAATGGCCAGTTTGAGTTGCAGTTGCACGTTGTTTTGTAAAAGAAATAGCCTATGTCTGGCGAATTCTTTGGGTACATTGACTTCAATAATTCAAAACCTAGGAGCCTCGTGGTTCTCACCACATTCCATAGAATTACACAATAATTATGACTACAGCTGGAGGACATCCTCCAACCTATCAGATCTCTTGCAGTATGAACTAACAAGTTTTCCATCCAAAGGATCTGATCATTAATTTAGTACTGAAAGCATAAGCTACAGCTAGCTAGCACTGCAGTGAGTAGTTGACTCAAAGAGAGAAAGGCAATAGTTGAAGCAGCATAGAGAGAGAGAGATAGCTATATTTCATTAGATGTTTTCTTCTTCTTAGTCTACCTTTCACTTAGCTATTGCAGCTAATTTATTCTACCCAAAGAACCTGACTCAAACAGAGATAACTGCTATTTATGTTAGCTAGCTGGCTAAGGCTATCCAACACTGAAACTCTTCCAAGTCAATGTAAGCTTTTGGTTTTATAAATGTATGGGCACCGGGGCCCGCCGGTTTAACTGCTAAACTACTTGCTGTAAACTGTAATGCGTGATTGTACACTTGGGATTGGATTGTGGGTTTACTAATGTGTTTGTTCTATTTTGGTTTGTTTTAATATAACCTTGATATGGTGACGATGTAGGTTGTGTAGCGGTTAGTGGTTATGGTGTGACGGTTTGGCAAGGATAGGTTTTTGTGCCTAGTCACAGATAGCTGTTGTGTTGTGTACTGAAGTCCACAAGTGAAGGGAAAAGGTGAGAGGAGGAAAGCCTGTAGATGCGAGAATGAATTTTACAACAAGTAAAGTGATAATGCTCTATGTGGCTGCTATGAAATTTAACTGTGTGTGGGTGATCAGGGGTGTATTCATTCTGCCGATTGTTTCTTAAACAGAACGAAATGGGGCGGGACCTACCTGAATTTATTTGTCCAATAGAAACTTTCGAAACGTTTTGCAACTATTTGGACTAAAGATTACACCCCAGATCAGCTAGATGCAGGCAAGAGTGTGCAAGATGGGATTGAATGTGTCTCTGCCTGTCACCTTGATCACTCCAATTTGTCTCTCGACCTGTGCACCTACGGTATAAACTTTCATTTCTAGGCTATAGGTTGTAGCAATCTCTTGATTGGTATAGGGAAAATTTGAGTGTCATGTAGTAGCCTAAACCTATTGATGTGACATTGAGCTGGGTGAATGGGAATATGAATGACAGTCATCCAATATGCTATAATCGAAATAAGGCCATGGTAATAAAACGAAATCCTCCATAATCTTGAACGGCACTGCTGTGTATATAGTGTGAAGGGTGTCCTCATCTAGTAGTTGCATTCTGATATGGTAAGGCAACTTAAAGTGCGTGAAATCATAGTATTTTACTGTCAGCCATTGTTGCCATTAATGCTCAATCAGACCAGGAGAGGAGGGAGATTAATGAGCCAATTGTCAACTGCGGATTATTAGGTGACCGTGATGGTTTGAAGGTCAAATTGGGAATTTAACCAGGACACCGGGGTTAACACCCCTACTCTTACAATAAGTGCCATGGGATCTTTAATGACCTCAGAGAGTCAGGACACCCGTTTAACGTCCCATCTGAAAGATGGCACCCTACACATGGCAATGTCCCCAATCACTGCCCTGGGGCATTAAGATTTTAAAAAATTAGACCAGAGGAAAGAGTGCCTCCTACTGGCCCTCCAACACCACTTCCAGCAGCATCTGGTCTCCCATCTAGGGACTGACCAGGACCAACCCTGCTTAGCTTCAGAAGCAAGCCAGCAGTGGTATGCAGGGTGGTAAGCTGCTGGCGAAATAAGGTATTTCTGTTTTTATTTTTAATAAATATGAGACAATTTTAAAAAAAAAAGTGTTTTCTTTGTCATTATGAGGTATTGACTGTTGACTGGTGATGAAAAAAATAATTTCATACATTTTTAGAATAAGGCTGTAACGTAACAAATTGTGGAAAAAGTCAAGGGGTCTGAATACTTTCTGAATGCAATGCATATTAGCAAATACTTTAGCTACCATTTGTGTTTTTTGTAATTAAAATTCACAGGAGAATGTCACAAGGAGTTCACATTTGCTTAGCATTAACAAGATATCCTCATGATGGGGATATCATGGAGATATCTTGTTTTTGGTAAGCAAATGTGAACTGATAGGCCATCAGTACGGAATAGGGTAGACTAGAATGGTTTAGAACAGAATAACATTGACTAGAATAGAATAGAGGTGGATTAGCCAGTGTGTTCATCATTTGTCTTTTATTTAACAATTAATACTGGATATCTTAAATAGTCTGGCTTAAATACAACAAAAAGGATCTTCCCTGGAGGCACATTAACTTGTGGTGAGTTGCACATACCACTTGTGCAGTAGGCACTCAATTATCTTACAATACATGTCTATTATTCATTAGTGAGAGAAAAAAATGTATAGACTGACATATCGTGAACTGTTGAGGAACTGCAGTGTGGCCGATAGACTGAAATGTCGACTAAGTAAGGTTGAACCCGGATGCTGTTTCATTTGTGTTGAAATTTGAATCATTAACGTTTTTTGATCATTTTAATCAATACGAATAATGGTTTCACTATTAGTGTGCTGTGTGTGTGCGTTCTGGACAGGTCTCCTTGCCTCTCGAACGCTCTGTAATAAGAGAACTGACATGTGCATATGCCTCGCAGCCTACGTCATTGCACAGGAAGCTGCGCTCTCTTGAGCAATGTATTCGGAGAGTTCGAGAAATGGCTAGAAATCATGAGTGCTATTTTTTAGGCAATGGGGGCGGTATATATTCTGGTGAAGTACATTCAGATTCAAACATCGACTCAACGAGAATACTAAAGGGAAAAGAAAGCAAGAAAAGAGAAGAGACACGTTCAACAGACCTCTACATTCATAAACTGTAAGTAAAGGGGAATTCATTCAGGACCCTATTTTCATAATGGCTGTGACAGTTATAAACTTGATAGAATAAACAATGATGCTATGTTGGTTGTGTGGACATAGCTGATTTAGCTATAACATTATGCCAGAATATTTGGTTAACTAATAAAGAAATAATATTATAATGATATAATATTCATTGGACAGACTATGCCTACATTCTTTTTTTTTGTAGCATATTATTATTTTATTATAATTAGTTATTTGTTCATTTTAAGAAAATCTGCTCTAATTCTGTGAAGATAACACAATATTGTTCAGGAGTGTTCATAGAAAAAATTGAGGCCTGTTGTGAAAAGAGTTTCTCTGTAATAGATTAGCAGAAATGATTGTGTCTAACACTAATATATATATTTATATATATATATATATATATATATATATATATGTATGTATGTATATAACACCAATAAGAAACACAAACATTGACAACAGTGTTGTTTTCAGACCTGGGTTCAAATGCTAATTATTGTTTTTCAAGGACTTTAAAATACCAGTACATTTTGAAATATAAGTAGTTGAATATTGGAATGTGTTTGGAAATACATTTGGAAAGTATTACCATGTATTTGAAAATCCTCAAATACACAGAAAATAAGAATTAGAAATACTTAAATACGCATGTATTTGAACCCAGGTCTGGTTGTTATTCAAGTATATTTAGGCTAACATCTCTGTTGGTGGAGATTGACATTACTTGCACCTAGGTTTTCGTAGAAGAATATCAATTTCTAAAATATTATTTCATTCATTTGAAGGCAACTAACTCCAAACCATCAAGATGTCATCAGCTAAAGGCCCGTCTATCGGCATTGACCTGGGCACCACCTACTCCTGTGTGGGGGTGTTCCAGCATGGTAAAGTGGAGATCATCGCCAACGACCAGGGCAACAGGACCACACCCAGCTATGTGGCCTTCACAGACACTGAGAGACTTATCGGAGACGCAGCAAAGAACCAGGTGGCCATGAACCCCAACAACACCGTTTTCGACGCCAAACGCCTGATTGGCCGAAAGTTCAACGATCAGGTCGTGCAAGCCGACATGAAGCACTGGCCCTTCAAGGTGGTCAGCGACGGAGGAAAGCCTAAAGTTCAGGTCGATTACAAAGGTGAGAACAAATGCTTCAACCCAGAGGAGATCTCCTCCATGGTCCTGGTGAAGATGAGGGAGATCGCTGAGGCTTACCTGGGCCAGAAGGTGTCCAATGCAGTCATCACAGTCCCTGCCTACTTCAACGATTCACAGAGACAGGCCACTAAGGACGCTGGAGTGATCGCTGGGCTGAATGTGCTGAGGATCATCAACGAGCCCACGGCGGCAGCCATCGCCTACGGCATGGACAAAGGCATGTCCAGGGAACGCAACGTCCTGATTTTTGACCTGGGTGGGGGCACTTTTGACGTGTCCATCCTGACCATCGAGGATGGGATCTTTGAGGTGAAGGCCACAGCTGGAGACACTCACCTGGGCGGGGAGGACTTTGACAACCGCCTGGTCAGTCACTTTGTGGAGGAGTTCAAGAGGAAACACAAGAAGGACATCAGCCAGAACAAGCGGGCTCTGAGGAGGCTGAGGACAGCCTGCGAGAGGGCCAAGAGAACACTGTCCTCCAGCTCCCAGGCCAGCATTGAGATTGACTCTCTTTTTGAGGGCATCGACTTCTACACCTCCATCACCAGGGCTCGTTTTGAGGAAATGTGTTCCGACCTCTTCAGGGGAACCCTGGAGCCTGTGGAGAAAGCCCTCGGGGATGCCAAGATGGACAAGGCCCAAATTCACGACGTCGTCCTGGTCGGAGGCTCCACCCGGATCCCCAAGGTCCAGAAGCTCCTGCAGGACTTTTTCAACGGCCGAGAGCTAAACAAGAGCATCAACCCAGACGAGGCGGTGGCCTACGGCGCTGCCATCCAGGCGGCCATCTTGTCTGGCGACAAGTCTGAGAACGTCCAGGACCTGCTGCTGCTGGATGTGGCTCCCCTGTCCCTGGGCATCGAAACCGCCGGAGGGGTCATGACCGCCCTGATCAAACGCAACACCACCATCCCATCCAAACAGACCCAGACCTTCACCACTTACTCCGACAACCAGCCCGGGGTCATGATCCAGGTCTACGAGGGAGAGAGAGCCATGACCAAGGACAACAACCTCCTGGGGAAGTTTGAGCTCTCTGGGATCCCCCCTGCCCCACGAGGAGTCCCTCAGATCGAGGTGACCTTTGACATCGACGCCAATGGCATTCTGAACGTATCAGCGGTGGACAAGAGCACGGGCAAAGAGAACAAGATCACCATCACCAACGACAAGGGCCGGCTCAGCAAAGAGGATATTGAGAGGATGGTGCAGGACGCTGACAAATACAAAGCTGAGGATGACGCACAGAGGGAGAAGATAGCTGCCAAGAACTCCCTGGAGTCGTACGCCTTCAATATGAAGAGCAGCGTGGAGGACGACAACATGAAAGGCAAGATCAGCCAGGAGGACAAAAAGAAAGTGGTGGACAGGTGCGACCAGACCATTTCCTGGTTGGAGAACAACCAGCTGGGCGACAAAGAGGAGTATGAGCATCAGCTAAAGGAGCTGGAGAAAGTATGCCAGCCTATCATTACCAAGCTGTACCAGCAGGGAGGGATGCCCACAGGTTGCTGTGGAGACCAGGCACGGACCAGCTCTGGTGACAGCTCCCAAGGCCCAACCATTGAAGAGATTGACTAATGTGAGGGATTTTTATAAAGGACTTTTCAAAATGCATTAGTATCACTGCATACAATTTACTATCCAGGAAATACTTTGTACTTGTAAAAACACACTGTACATCTGTTGCTTCATACCATATTGCATTGCTGGACATTGCAAATAAAATGTATTTAAATATGTTTCTAGGTCTGTTGGCTGTTTTCTTGAATTCCTTCTCATCATAACACATTGATTATTCACATTTTTTACACAATACCATGAAATATTGTAAACAAAACTTTGATAGACGGCTAAACCACCAGAGAGAACAAGTGAAGACACCTTAATGGCCACAATGTTTAGCTTATCAACTCTTTATTCTGCGATAACATCTGATACAATCACTATGGTCCTTCTTGGAAAAAGCAGCACAAATACACTTCTGGCACATATAAAAAAAACAATTACAGGTCACATTTTTCCTTACTTTGTGCTTATTGGTGTCAAGCTCAAAGAACCAAATACTGTATATTTGACTGATTTTGAAGTATTTAAAGTGGAACTGACAGCATTTGAACTACTTTGTTTCATATCTGCAAATGGACAATCATAATATCAGTAAAACATATCAAATTCACAGTTTATGCTTCAAAACCAACTTTGTAAGAGGTTTTTTTAAAATAGGTTCTATTTGACTCAAAATTCCATGTTGTACAGTACGGTATTGTTGGCAGAATAGATGGATGCAGCTCAATGCATGATTAATATAATTCACCAATACATTTCTTGGTAGTCCAAAACATATTTCTATCAGGTTGTAAATTATGGCTGGCCTAGTACATTGTTTGCTGCCGCCACCCATTCAGGATGCAGTGTTTCAGTTTCAATGACTTCATATTTTGAACAAAAACGGACGACTGTAAATAAGGCTGGGAATGTCAATACAATGAAACTATAAGGTGCTCACTCATACAATTATTATTTAATTCAATGAAAAACATGTTTTAAGTTCAAATGTTACAACAACCTATCGCTAAGTTGTTGTTATTTGGTGATAAATACTTTTTGATTAGGGTCGCAGCATATTATGGACTTCTGCAAGCGTAGCAGCAAAGGCTGGACAAATGATTTATCTATTTTGTTTTAAAACGTTAAGATGCTATATACAGCATATGAACATAAGTGGACATTATAAAGGGCCATATTCTTTAGAATAAAACAATGGCCAGTTTGAGTTGCAGTTGCACGTTGTTTTGTAAAAGAAATAGCCTATGTCTGGCGAATTCTTTGGGTACATTGACTTCAATAATTCAAAACCTAGGAGCCTCGTGGTTCTCACCACATTCCATAGAATTACACAATAATTATGACTACAGCTGGAGGACATCCTCCAACCTATCAGATCTCTTGCAGTATGAACTAACAAGTTTTCCATCCAAAGGATCTGATCATTAATTTAGTACTGAAAGCATAAGCTACAGCTAGCTAGCACTGCAGTGAGTAGTTGACTCAAAGAGAGAAAGGCAATAGTTGAAGCAGCATAGAGAGAGAGAGATAGCTATATTTCATTAGATGTTTTCTTCTTCTTAGTCTACCTTTCACTTAGCTATTGCAGCTAATTTATTCTACCCAAAGAACCTGACTCAAACAGAGATAACTGCTATTTATGTTAGCTAGCTGGCTAAGGCTATCCAACACTGAAACTCTTCCAAGTCAATGTAAGCTTTTGGTTTTATAAATGTATGGGCACCGGGGCCCGCCGGTTTAACTGCTAAACTACTTGCTGTAAACTGTAATGCGTGATTGTACACTTGGGATTGGATTGTGGGTTTACTAATGTGTTTGTTCTATTTTGGTTTGTTTTAATATAACCTTGATATGGTGACGATGTAGGTTGTGTAGCGGTTAGTGGTTATGGTGTGACGGTTTGGCAAGGATAGGTTTTTGTGCCTAGTCACAGATAGCTGTTGTGTTGTGTACTGAAGTCCACAAGTGAAGGGAAAAGGTGAGAGGAGGAAAGCCTGTAGATGCGAGAATGAATTTTACAACAAGTAAAGTGATAATGCTCTATGTGGCTGCTATGAAATTTAACTGTGTGTGGGTGATCAGGGGTGTATTCATTCTGCCGATTGTTTCTTAAACAGAACGAAATGGGGCGGGACCTACCTGAATTTATTTGTCCAATAGAAACTTTCGAAACGTTTTGCAACTATTTGGACTAAAGATTACACCCCAGATCAGCTAGATGCAGGCAAGAGTGTGCAAGATGGGATTGAATGTGTCTCTGCCTGTCACCTTGATCACTCCAATTTGTCTCTCGACCTGTGCACCTACGGTATAAACTTTCATTTCTAGGCTATAGGTTGTAGCAATCTCTTGATTGGTATAGGAAAATTTGAGTGTCATGTAGTAGCCTAAACCTATTGATGTGACATTGAGCTGGGTGAATGGGAATATGAATGACAGTCATCCAATATGCTATAATCGAAATAAGGCCATGGTAATAAAACAAAATCCTCCATAATCTTGAACGGCACTGCTGTGTATATAGTGTGAAGGGTGTCCTCATCTAGTAGTTGCATTCTGATATGGTAAGGCAACTTAAAGTGCGTGAAATCATAGTATTTTACTGTCAGCCATTGTTGCCATTAATGCTCAATCAGACCAGGAGAGGAGGGAGATTAATGAGCCAATTGTCAACTGCGGATTATTAGGTGACCGTGATGGTTTGAAGGTCAAATTGGGAATTTAACCAGGACACCGGGGTTAACACCCCTACTCTTACAATAAGTGCCATGGGATCTTTAATGACCTCAGAGAGTCAGGACACCCGTTTAACGTCCCATCTGAAAGATGGCACCCTACACATGGCAATGTCCCCAATCACTGCCCTGGGGCATTAAGATTTTAAAAAATTAGACCAGAGGAAAGAGTGCCTCCTACTGGCCCTCCAACACCACTTCCAGCAGCATCTGGTCTCCCATCTAGGGACTGACCAGGACCAACCCTGCTTAGCTTCAGAAGCAAGCCAGCAGTGGTATGCAGGGTGGTAAGCTGCTGGCGAAATAAGGTATTTCTGTTTTTATTTTTAATAAATATGAGACAATTTTTTAAAAAAAAGTGTTTTCTTTGTCATTATGAGGTATTGACTGTTGACTGGTGATGAAAAAAATAATTTCATACATTTTTAGAATAAGGCTGTAACGTAACAAATTGTGGAAAAAGTCAAGGGGTCTGAATACTTTCTGAATGCAATGCATATTAGCAAATACTTTAGCTACCATTTGTGTTTTTTGTAATTAAAATTCACAGGAGAATGTCACAAGGAGTTCACATTTGCTTAGCATTAACAAGATATCCTCATGATGGGGATATCATGGAGATATCTTGTTTTTGGTAAGCAAATGTGAACTGATAGGCCATCAGTACGGAATAGGGTAGACTAGAATGGTTTAGAACAGAATAACATTGACTAGAATAGAATAGAGGTGGATTAGCCAGTGTGTTCATCATTTGTCTTTCATTTAACAATTAATACTGGATATCTTAAATAGTCTGGCTTAAATACAACAAAAATGATCTTCCCTGGAGGCACATTAACTTGTGGTGAGTTGCACATACCACTTGTGCAGTAGGCACTCAATTATCTTACAATACATGTCTATTATTCATTAGTGAGAGAAAAAAATGTATAGACTGACATATCGTGAACTGTTGAGGAACTGCAGTGTGGCCGATAGACTGAAATGTCGACTAAGTAAGGTTGAACCCGGATGCTGTTTCATTTGTGTTGAAATTTGAATCATTAACGGTTTTTGATCATTTTAATCAATACGAATAATGGTTTCACTATTAGTGTGCTGTGTGTGTGCGTTCTGGACAGGTCTCCTTGCCTCTCGAACGCTCTGTAATAAGAGAACTGACATGTGCATATGCCTCGCAGCCTACGTCATTGCACAGGAAGCTGCGCTCTCTTGAGCAATGTATTCGGAGAGTTCGAGAAATGGCTAGAAATCATGAGTGCTATTTTTTAGGCAATGGGGGTGGTATATATTCTGGTGAAGTACATTCAGATTCAAACATCGACTCAACGAGAATACTAAAGGGAAAAGAAAGCAAGAAAAGAGAAGAGACACGTTCAACAGACCTCTACATTCATAAACTGTAAGTAAAGGGGAATTCATTCAGGACCCTATTTTCATAATGGCTGTGACAGTTATAAACTTGATAGAATAAACAATGATGCTATGTTGGTTGTGTGGACATAGCTGATTTAGCTATAACATTATGCCAGAATATTTGGTTAACTAATAAAGAAATAATATTATAATGATATAATATTCATTGGACAGACTATGCCTACATTCTTTTTTTTTGTAGCATATTATTATTTTATTATAATTAGTTATTTGTTCATTTTAAGAAAATCTGCTCTAATTCTGTGAAGATAACACAATATTGTTCAGGAGTGTTCATAGAAAAAATTGAGGCCTGTTGTGAAAAGAGTTTCTCTGTAATAGATTAGCAGAAATGATTGTGTCTAACACTAATATATATATTTATATATATATATATATATATATATATATATATATATATATATATATATATATATATATATATATATATATATATATATATATGTATGTATGTATATAACACCAATAAGAAACACAAACATTGACAACAGTGTTGTTTTCAGACCTGGGTTCAAATGCTAATTATTGTTTTTCAAGGACTTTAAAATACCAGTACATTTTGAAATATAAGTAGTTGAATATTGGAATGTGTTTGGAAATACATTTGGAAAGTATTACCATGTATTTGAAAATCCTCAAATACACAGAAAATAAGAATTAGAAATACTTAAATACGCATGTATTTGAACCCAGGTCTGGTTGTTATTCAAGTATATTTAGGCTAACATCTCTGTTGGTGGAGATTGTCATTACTTGCACCTAGGTTTTCGTAGAAGAATATCAATTTCTAAAATATTATTTCATTCATTTGAAGGCAACTAACTCCAAACCATCAAGATGTCATCAGCTAAAGGCCCGTCTATCGGCATTGACCTGGGCACCACCTACTCCTGTGTGGGGGTGTTCCAGCATGGTAAAGTGGAGATCATCGCCAACGACCAGGGCAACAGGACCACACCCAGCTATGTGGCCTTCACAGACACTGAGAGACTTATCGGAGACGCAGCAAAGAACCAGGTGGCCATGAACCCCAACAACACCGTTTTCGACGCCAAACGCCTGATTGGCCGAAAGTTCAACGATCAGGTCGTGCAAGCCGACATGAAGCACTGGCCCTTCAAGGTGGTCAGCGACGGAGGAAAGCCTAAAGTTCAGGTCGATTACAAAGGTGAGAACAAATGCTTCAACCCAGAGGAGATCTCTTCCATGGTCCTGGTGAAGATGAGGGAGATCGCTGAGGCTTACCTGGGCCAGAAGGTGTCCAATGCAGTCATCACAGTCCCTGCCTACTTCAACGATTCACAGAGACAGGCCACTAAGGACGCTGGAGTGATCGCTGGGCTGAATGTGCTGAGGATCATCAACGAGCCCACGGCGGCAGCCATCGCCTACGGCATGGACAAAGGCATGTCCAGGGAACGCAACGTCCTGATTTTTGACCTGGGTGGGGGCACCTTTGACGTGTCCATCCTGACCATCGAGGATGGGATCTTTGAGGTGAAGGCCACAGCTGGAGACACTCACCTGGGCGGGGAGGACTTTGACAACCGCCTGGTCAGTCACTTTGTGGAGGAGTTCAAGAGGAAACACAAGAAGGACATCAGCCAGAACAAGCGGGCTCTGAGGAGGCTGAGGACAGCCTGCGAGAGGGCCAAGAGAACACTGTCCTCCAGCTCCCAGGCCAGCATTGAGATTGACTCTCTTTTTGAGGGCATCGACTTCTACACCTCCATCACCAGGGCTCGTTTTGAGGAAATGTGTTCCGACCTCTTCAGGGGAACCCTGGAGCCTGTGGAGAAAGCCCTCGGGGATGCCAAGATGGACAAGGCCCAAATTCACGACGTCGTCCTGGTCGGAGGCTCCACCCGGATCCCCAAGGTCCAGAAGCTCCTGCAGGACTTTTTCAACGGCCGAGAGCTAAACAAGAGCATCAACCCAGACGAGGCGGTGGCCTACGGCGCTGCCATCCAGGCGGCCATCTTGTCTGGCGACAAGTCTGAGAACGTCCAGGACCTGCTGCTGCTGGATGTGGCTCCCCTGTCCCTGGGCATCGAAACCGCCGGAGGGGTCATGACCGCCCTGATCAAACGCAACACCACCATCCCATCCAAACAGACCCAGACCTTCACCACTTACTCCGACAACCAGCCCGGGGTCATGATCCAGGTCTACGAGGGAGAGAGAGCCATGACCAAGGACAACAACCTCCTGGGGAAGTTTGAGCTCTCTGGGATCCCCCCTGCCCCACGAGGAGTCCCTCAGATCGAGGTGACCTTTGACATCGACGCCAACGGCATTCTGAACGTATCAGCAGTGGACAAGAGCACGGGCAAAGAGAACAAGATCACCATCACCAACGACAAGGGCCGGCTCAGCAAAGAGGATATTGAGAGGATGGTGCAGGACGCTGACAAATACAAAGCTGAGGATGACGCACAGAGGGAGAAGATAGCTGCCAAGAACTCCCTGGAGTCGTACGCCTTCAATATGAAGAGCAGCGTGGAGGACGACAACATGAAAGGCAAGATCAGCCAGGAGGACAAAAAGAAAGTGGTGGACAGGTGCGACCAGACCATTTCCTGGTTGGAGAACAACCAGCTGGGCGACAAAGAGGAGTATGAGCATCAGCTAAAGGAGCTGGAGAAAGTATGCCAGCCTATCATTACCAAGCTGTACCAGCAGGGAGGGATGCCCACAGGTTGCTGTGGAGACCAGGCACGGACCAGCTCTGGTGACAGCTCCCAAGGCCCAACCATTGAAGAGATTGACTAATGTGAGGGATTTTTATAAAGGACTTTTCAAAATGCATTAGTATCACTGCATACAATTTACTATTCAGGAAATACTTTGTACTTGTAAAAACACACTGTACATCTGTTGATTCATACCATATTGCATTGCTGGACATTGTAAATAAAATGTATTTAAATATGTTTCTAGGTCTGTTGGCTGTTTTCTTGAATTCCTTCTCATCATAACACATTGATTATTCAAATTTTTTACACAATACCATGAAATATTGTAAACAAAACTTTGATAGACGGCTAAACCACCAGAGAGAACAAGTGAAGACACCCTAATGGCCACAATGTTTAGCTTATCAACTCTTTATTCTGCGATAACATCTGATACAATCACTATGGTCCTTCTTGGAAAAAGCGGCACAAATACACTTCTGGCACATATAAAAAAAACAATTACAGGTCACATTTTTCCTTACTTTGTGCTTATTGGTGTCAAGCTCAAAGAACCAAATACTGTATATTTGACTGATTTTGAAGTATTTAAAGTGGAACTGACAGCATTTGAACTACTTTGTTTCATATCTGCAAACGGACAATCATAATATCAGTAAAACATATCAAATTCCCAGTTTATGCTTCAAAACCAACTTTGTAAGAGGTTTTTTAAAAATAGGTTCTATTTGACTCAAAATTCCATGTTGTACAGTACGGTATTGTTGGCAGAATAGATGGATGCAGCTCAATGCATGATTAATATAATTCACCAATACATTTCTTGGTAGTCCAAAACATATTTCTATCAGGTTGTAAATTATGGCTGGCCTAGTACATTGTTTGCTGCCTCCACCCATTCAGGATGCAGTGTTTCAGTTTCAATGACTTCATATTTTGAACAAAAACGGACGACTGTAAATAAGGCTGGGAATGTCAATACAATGAAACTATAAGGTGCTCACTCATACAATTATTATTTAATTCAATGAAAAACATGTTTTAAGTTCAAATGTTACAACAACCTATCGCTAAGTTGTTGTTATTTGGTGATAAATACTTTTTGATTAGGGTCGCAGCATATTATGGACATCTGCAAGCGTAGCAGCAAAGGCTGGACAAATGATTTATCTATTTTGTTTTAAAACGTTAAGATGCTATATACAGCATATGAACATAAGTGGACATTATAAAGGGCCATATTCTTTAGAATAAAACAATGGCCAGTTTGAGTTGCAGTTGCACGTTGTTTTGTAAAAGAAATAGCCTATGTCTGGCGATTTCTTTGGGTACATTGACTTCAATAATTCAAAACCTAGGAGCCTCGTGGTTCTCACCACATTCCATAGAATTACACAATAATTATGACTACAGCTGGAGGACATCCTCCAACCTATCAGAGCTCTTGCAGTATGAACTAACAAGTTTTCCATCCAAAGGATCTGATCATTAATTTAGTACTGAAAGCATAAGCTACAGCTAGCTAGCACTGCAGTGAGTAGTTGACTCAAAGAGAGAAAGGCAATAGTTGAAGCAGCATAGAGAGAGAGAGAGAGCTATATTTCATTAGATGTTTTCTTCTTCTTAGTCTACCTTTCACTTAGCTATTGCAGCTAATTTATTCTACCCAAAGAACCTGACTCAAACAGAGAGAAATGCTATTTATGTTAGCTAGCTGGCTAAGGCTATCCAACACTGCAACTCTTCCAAGTCAATGTAAGCTTTTGGTTTTATAAATGTATGGGCACCGGGGCCCGCCGGTTTAACTGCTAAACTACTTGCTGTACACTGTAATGCGTGATTGTACACTTGGGATTGGATTGTGGGTTTACTAATGTGTTTGTTCTATTTTGGTTTGTTTTACTATAACCTTGATATGGTGACGATGTAGGTTGTGTAGCGGTTAGTGGTTATGGTGTGACGGTTTGGCAAGGAGAGGTTTTTGTGCCTAGTCACAGATAGCTGTTGTGTTGTGTACTGAAGTCCACAAGTGAAGGGAAAAGGTGAGAGGAGGAAAGCCTGTAGATGCGAGAATGAATTTTACAACAAGTAAAGTGATAATGCTCTATGTGGCTGCTATGAAATTTAACTGTGTGTGGGTGATCAGGGGTGTATTCATTCTGCCGATTCTGTTGCAAAATGTTTCTTAAACAGAACGAAATGGGGCGGGACCAACCTGAATTTATTTGTCCAATAGAAACTTTCGAAGCGTTTTGCAACTGTTTGGACTAAAGATTACACCCCAGATCAGCTAGATGCAGGCAAGAGTGTGCAAGATGGAATGGAATGTGTCTCTCTCTGCCTGTCACCTTGATCACTCCAATTTGTCTCTCGACCTGTGCACCTACGGTATAAACTTTCATTTCAAGGCTATAGGTTGTAGCAATCTCTTGATTGGTATAGGGAAAATTTGAGTATCATGCAGTAGCCTAAACCTATCGCTGTTACATTGAGCTGGGTGAATATGAATATGAATGACAGTCATCCAATATGCTGTAATCGAAATAAGGCCATGGTAATAAAACAAAATCCTCCATAATCTTAAACCAAATCAAATCAAATCAAATGTATTTATATAGCCCTTTGTACATCAGCTGATATCTCAAAGTGCTGTACAGAAACCCAGCCTAAAACCCCAAACAGCAAGCAATGCAGGTGTAGAAGCACGGTGGCTAGGAAAAACTCCCTAGAAAGGCCAAAACCTAGGAAGAAACCTAGAGAGGAACCAGGCTATGTGGGGTGGCCAGTCCTCTTTTGGCTGTGCCGGGTGGAGATTATAACAGAACATGGCCAAGATGTTCAAATGTTCATAAATGACCAGCATGGTCGAATAATAATAAGGCAGAACAGTTGAAACTGGAGCAGCAGCACGGCCAGGTGGACTGGGGACAGCAAGGAGTCATCATGTCAGGTAGTCCTGAGGCATGGTCCTAGGGCTCAGGTCTTTCCGAGAGAGAGAAAGAGAGAAAGAGAGAATTAGAGAGAGCACACTTAAATTCACAAAGGACACCGAATAGGACAGGAGAAGTACTCCAGATATAACAAACTGACCCTAGCCCCCCGACACATAAACTACTGCAGCATAAATACTGGAGGCTGAGACAGGAGGGGTCAGGAGACACTAAACGGCACCAACCGGCACTGCTGTGTATATAGTGTGAAGTGTGTCCTCATTTAGTAGTTGCATTGTGCTGCAGTGCGGTATGGTAAGGTACCTCAAAGTGCGTGAGATCATAGTATTTTACTGTCAGCCGTTGTTGCCGTTAATGCTCATTCAGACCACCAGAGGGCATCGTTGAGCACATCTACTCCAGCCTGAAAGAAATACTGCGGGCCTGCACTAAGACCACAATACAGTTTTATGGGTTTAACTGAATGAATAATTATATATTGAAGAAATTAGTCCCTTCTTTTCTTTCTAATGGGTCGAAAACTGCATTTTTTTTAAAAACTCAAGTTTCACACTGTGGTAAATAAACATGTTAAGCCATATTTTCACCTAAACTAATTTCTATTTGATAGGGTGCCATTTAGGCAGTTTATGATATAGTTTATTTTGTTATAAGATCACATTTTGTTATGTGGCGTGTGTTTCTATACAATCATATCAAATAAGTTTCCATCAACAATTAGCTATTATGAGCCTTTCGGCTAGCTATTGTCCAATTTAAATTCTCATCAAGGTGTGAACTGCGATCCACGTCCATTACTACTGTAAGCCCAGTATTCAAAAAATGACAATACAATACTTTTTTTTTGTTAATAAAATATATTATAATTTGATTTTAAAAATACTATTTCAAAATGCAGATGTTTATTCGGTTACTGTACACCAGCTGTTACCAAACTAGGGGTCGGGACCAAAGCTCCCACTGGATAACTGACACTTCCTAACTTGACATTGTCTGGTAAAGACTGCATCAAAACTCAGCAGGACAGACAGTATCTTCTCTGTTTCACCCCGCTCTCCACCGGGTCTGCGTCACACCAAACGGCAGGCGTCAAAGACACCGGGAATCTTCCATTTCAGTTGGTTCTCAACATTTAACACCACACCAGTTATCACTCCTTTCAACAGCGCTCAGCTCCGGAGAGCATAGCAAATCAAAGTTCTTGTCCCAAGACGCATGGTGCAGATTCAACAGTCCCCAACCTCTTCTCCACCCATCCTGACATCACATATGGATGAGCCAGAGGGCAAGGATCCATTCTCTCCAGAACCATCCTTGTCATCATCGGGAAGAGGCCCGAACTCAGCAGGTTAAATGTTGGATCTACCGGAGAGCATTTTTGCCTTTTTGTATTTGACGCCCATCTTCCTCACCACATCACTTCCCTCTACTCTCCTTTACTTCTTCCCCTCTGTCCATTTCCACATCTCCACGCTCCTTCATCCGCTGTCGTAGCAAACTGTTCAAATGGTTCTTGTATCTTGAATTTTCCGCCATGTAGGTGTAACAGTATAGACTTTACGTCCGTCCCCTCGCCCCGACCTGGGCACGAACCAGGGACGCTCTGCACACGTCAACAGTCACCCTCGAAGCATCGTTACCCATCGCTCCACAAAAGCCGCGGCCCTTGCAGAGCAAGGGGAACCACTACTTCAAGGTCTCAGAGCGAGTGACGTCACCAATTGAAACGCTACCAGCGTGCACCACCGCTAACTAGCTAGCCATTTCGCATCGGCTACATAGGGTCGACTCAAAAAACTCTACCAGCCGCCATTACACTTCTTCTTCGATATGATGATGGTCCGCAAACAAACGTTTAAAGTGCACCTACTGTGTTGGAATGTAAGATCAATCATGATCTGTCCAATTATGATCTGTCCAATTATTAATTCCCTAACTTCTCCCACACCCTCCCCCCTCCCCCCAAAACCTCTCCCCAACCCCATTAAACTTGATCTATAGCCTGCTGAAACACTCCACCCTTAGGATTGTTCAGCATGTCAACAACCATTTCAACAGTGACATCTGTTACCCCCAATATCTTTTGCCATCTCCACAATAACCTTCAACCTGGCATTTCTGCTTTCCACAACCAGAGTTGTATTATTAACCTTACCAGTAAAAGCTATGAAGTCAACTTTATTCGTTATCAAAGTGTCCTTTGACGCCACACTTTCAAGGTTTCTGAACAGGCCTCGAAACCATGCCAGGACCATCAGATTAACCATTTTTAATGAAGCCAGCAATGCAAATAATTCATCTCAGTGATTGACAGTATACAAGTATTATTGCATGTATACTAACCAATCGCAGTGAAATGAAATCTGGTCATGATCAGTTTCTATATTTCATATTATATTGTCTTGATAGGGGCATTGACGTTGTTGGTTGGCTAGCAAGCAAAACTTGACGTTAATTTACACACCACACCACATTTACACACCACACCACATTTGGGAAAACTGGTCCACCCACTTGATAGCTAGCAGTGGGGGCTGGTGGGGGGAGCTATAGGAGGACGGGCTCTGTGTAATGGCTGGATTGGAATAAGTGGAACGGAGTCAAACGTGGTTTCCATATGTTTGATGTGTTTGATACCGTTTAATTGATTCCATTCCAGCCATTACAATGAGCCCATCCTCCAATAGCTCCTCCCACCAGCCTCCACTGGTAGCTAGCTACCAGTTTAGTATAGCTAGCTATTAGTTTAAATAAAGCAAAATGATGTACTGATATGAAAGTGCAATTGTAAACCCAATGGGTGCACATTTTTGTTTTTGCCCTAGCACTACACAGCTGATTCAAATAATCAAAGCTTGAGGATTAGTTGATTATTTAAATCAGCTGTGTTAAAAAGCATAACGTGCACCTTTTGGGTCCCGAGGGTCGAGTCCACACAGCCAAAAGTCAGACACTAATGGGGTTTTCCAACAGCAAGGCTCAGCTCAACATGTCAGTGTTGCCATTGTTTATAAAATGTTTTCATTATCATGTTGAAAAAAACATGTCTCCAAACCTCATGTCACACACTCACAAACTGAAATCATAACCTAACAATGCAAGCGATGGCTGCAGGATGAAGTTATGAAGATGAACTGCAGAAACGTGCAGTTGACTGCAGTCAAAACGTCATGACCTTTTGATGACATGATTTTTGTAATGTTCATGCTGTTGACATGTTGGCGCAAGTCGGAGAATTATTATCCCCATAATGCAACATACTTTGAAAGGGCGACAAAAGTGATCCGCTCGAACGTGCCCTCTTGGGGACAGGGCAGCACAAGTTAACAATGCAGTGTGTGCATGCTCGGTTGCTCGTTTGTTGACTGAGTGGCATGACAAAAGATGCATTACCTCTCCCTGCTGTGGAGTTTGTGTAATGAGTGATCTGATTCAATCGCGGGTGTCCAGGAACCGACTAGTAGCGTAGATGATATATCTGGGAAAGCTCTAATGATAGCGAAACAATAAACATTTAGCCATTCATAGCTAGCTATTTAGCTATGACCATTTACTATATTTGCTGAGAGTTATGCTTGTGGTTGAATGCAATCTCTGTGTATATGCATTTAGACAATTTCTTCTGTTACACAGCTGTCAATCGAAAACGTATGCACTGGTTGCCAAGTCGTTTGGGCTGTCTTCTCAGTCAGTGGCTTTTTTGCTACCTCAAGTCCACACTATATGCATGTCAAGTTTGTATTCGTAGCTAATGACAGTTTATACATTTCTTTCAGACATTGATTCTTCAGCCAGATGACAAAAATGGTCTGGTTGCCAGATCCAAATGTTATGTAAAGATGAGAGATTGTGATAATGCATTGAGGGACGCAGAGGCCTCTCTCTATGAGGACAAATCATTCTTAAAGGTGCAGTTTAATCATTGGGCATCATTATTCAGCCCTGTTCTATTTTCAGCCTTTGGCTTTATTGTGTAGCAGTCATTGTATTATCTCTCAGCCAGTGTTTGCCGTTATTGAGGAAAGCTTTGTATTGTCTGTTTTGTTTGGAACGGAACAGCTGTATCCCCCTGTTGGCCAGCTACTGTACTGAAATTCAAAGCTTTTTTATTTTCAATGACCACTAGGGCACACTGTTGTTTCTGATTTGTCATAATTTCCCAAGCAAAATCCATTGATTTATTTGTATTCCTCCTTTCCCAGGGTTTGTATCAGAAAGCGGAAGCTTTATACACCATGGGAGACTTTGAGTTTGACCTGGTGTTTTACCACAGGGGGCACAAACAGTGGCCAGAGCTGCAGGAATTTAGACTGGGAATCCAGAAGGCCCAAGAGGCTATCGACAACTCTGTGGGCTGTAAGTACTGGGTCAAAAATATTTTTGTAGAAGACCAACAGATTGAGTACCTCATTGTTCTCATAACGCAGTTTTTGTGAGTTTTCCATCTGGTTTTCAAAATATCTTACCTTTCTACCACCAGGGAAGAAGGGACGGCCGAAGGGGCTGATTCACCCCCTGAGAAGGGAGATGAGGCAGCAGAACAAGAAGACGCCTATGAGTGAGAAGACAGCCAAGCAGCTTCTGGGAGAGTCTACAGCGATAAGGAGAAGCTACTGAAAGATGAAGGTAGGGCAGCCAGAAATATTTTACTTAGCCTGTTTCTGTATGTTCACTATTTTGTCTTAGTTTCAGTACACAATCAATACACTGTCACACTTGGGAAGATGCTCTTTTATCACGTACCCTATCTGGAGAATTGGCCTCTACGTGTCCTTTGATTCCCTTTACACATTCATTATTATCAGCATGAATTACAGAGCCCAGTGTGTGGTAAAGGGCAAATATTCCACTCAAGTCATAAATGGCCTCCAAACTTGGTGAAAGGTAAGATGCGGGGAGGGGAGAGACTGCAGGACCTATCTGGACACACGCACTGATTTCTGGCGCCAGCAGAAGCCCATCTATGCGCGGGAGAGAGACCGCAAGCTCATGCAGCAGAAGTGGAACAAGACCCGGCAGAACCCTCCCTCTGATCCCACCCGTTTTGTACTCAAGAGCCTGGAAGAGATTGATGCTGATAAGACAGAACAGACCCAAGGATGAATATGGTAGTTTGATGCTTATCAATACATCCTGGTCAACGGTAAACTCTTATTAGCATGTATTGGGGGCATGATCTTTGGTACATCTTTCTCACTCATCATTATTCACGATTCATTCATATCCTTAATCATGGTAGCATTCATATTAATGTAGACGTGTTCAGAAACATTCTGTTCTTATTTACAATTAGTCACTCCAAAATGACACAATACATTATTTACCATTCGTTTCTATTGGGCACAACATAACCAAAACAAACAGCAAATGCATCCAACAAGTTTGTAGAGTCACAAGCTTGGTGTCGTCATTGCGTACTAGGAATATGGGACCAAATACTACGCTTTTGACTCCATTTAATACACTAAGTGAATTTGTCCAAATACTTGACACCTTCAAACGAGGGGACTAGATACATAAAGTGCATTCATATCTAAAAGGTAAAACAGATATGTATGAAAATAACCTCAAATAAAAAGGTGACATTCTGTACTGTCGGCTCATAAAACATTTGATCTCAAGTCCAAAATGCTGGAGTACAGAGCCAAATTAAGAGTATTAGCTTCACTATCCAAATAAACACGTAGGGGAGCGTATGTGATTTTTCTAACGTCCCACATTTCAAATCAAGTGCTTTTCACACACTGCATCTTATTGTTTTAACAGTGTTCTTTCGCTTTCTTTGTTGTCCAACAGCAAACTCCCAGACGCAAAGTCAAGGGCACTTGATAATGTCGGCCGGGTGTACGCCAGAATATGAAAGTTCCCACAGGCTATTGATGCGTCGGTGGAAACTCAAAGTATATGGCACATCTGTGTTTTTATGTTTGGGTTGTGTGATGAAGCAAATAGTTTAATACAAAGGACTCCTAATATATGTATCCTATTCACTGTTGTTTGTGTATTTGCTTCTCCATTCTCAGCTGGGAGGAAAAGATCCCGCTGGCCAGTGGCGGCCCGGGACTACGGCGTTCGCTCACTCGCCGTGGCCGATGACATCGCTGATGAGAAGTGGCAACTGAACGCCTGTGTGTTGGTGGCACAGTCAGAGAGTAAGTGCAGGTAGAAGTGTGTAGAAACCCCTTGTTTGAGTCGTTGATAAGTTGTGATGTGCATAGCAATAGCAATGGCCCCCTGGCCTGTATTTTAAGTTCATCTTTACAGACTCTTAAAGGAAATGCCATTATCTCATGTCTGAGCTTGATCTAATTAATATAATGTATTTTTTATGTACTGTGGTTCCATTGAGGGGCGGCAGGTAGCCTAGAGGTTAGAGTGTTGGGACAGTGTTGTTCGAATCCCCGAGCTGGCAAGGTGGAAAAATCAGCCGTTCTGCACTTGAGCAAGGCAGTAAACCCCCACAACTGCTCACCTGGCGCCGATACCGTGGACATCGATTAAGGCAGCCCCCCCCCGCACCTCTCTGATTCAGAGGGGTTGGCTTAAATGCGGAAGACACATTTCGGTTGAATGCTTTCAGTTGTGCCACTGACTAGGTATCCCTTTTCCATTGACGTTTATGGGATTGAATGGGAACATGTCCATACAATTCTGATCAGATGTGGACAGCATATCAATGCTGATTCTTTTGAATTACAACCTGGGGACACAAGTGATGATTTCATGGAAACTGTGATTAGTCTTTGTCTACTTGATCTTGGTCAAAGCATTGAACTGGTCCTAACAGTCTTTTCATTCTGTGTCCCCTCCCAGTGAAGCTTGTCAACTTTAAATCCGGTGTTGCCCACTTTGAAAGAGCTTTGGACAGGGCTAAGGTTCTCCAGGATGACCCTGCTAGGGATGCCATCCAGAAGGTTACCTGAACATCCTTGTCAATTCATGTCACTTCTTTCCTATTGTCAAATCACAATGGCTCACTGATACAATATTTGATGCCCTTATTTAGGCTCTCCGTGAGGCAAGGCAATGTTTATGAGCGCTCATCAGAAGATGACTGAAGAGTAGCCACAGACAGATGGTCAAGGACAATGTAATAAAAACAGTCTTTTAAACATGCTTCTCCGACCTCCACTTGAGTTTTTGTTGTATACTTTTATTTTCTTTGCTTATTTATGTATAGAAAAATTGCACACATACAAAATGTACATACCCCTTACAGAATAAACTTAGGAGATACAGCTGAGGAAAGGACTTCACTTGGGTGGGAACAAAATTGAATTATGCTATGATGTATTACTTTGAAAATCTATTATTCATCTACACTGGAATTCAATCCTTACAGCTGTGTAGTATAAGTTGATGTCTTCCTTTTCATTGATGTGTTTCCTGTAGTACTGCAACACATGCACGTTTCCAATGTAATATTTTGTAGTGTCTCATTAATAAAGCGTTTTGTTAAGCCTTGCCTAGTTGTTTTGGAGTCCTCTTTGTTTGCAGTGTAACGTGCCACCGACTAATGATCCAGAAAGCAATTACTGTGTGTTGAGTCGTTGGCACTCGACACACATGGTATTGGTAATCTAATTAAAACTATCCGAGAGAGAGAGAGAATGACCCAGACGCTTTATATAAGGAAATATAGGTTAGAAAGACAGTTAAGATGTGTTTGGATTGCCTTATGAAACTTGTGAAATCTTGCTGATCTGGCACATTTTTCAGCAGAGCCTGTTAGCAGGTGTTGGGTAACTTGGGTTTAATTGCCTGTGCCAATGTGCATGTAAGCAGGCCATTGGAGACGAACACAACAGACGTGTATTGACTGGCACAATGCACCCAGTCAAAAATCATCTACAATTCTTTAGAACTGTGTACATGTTTCGCTGTGGTGTTTTTCTATCTGATTACAAGGCTAGTTCCCTTTACTTCTGCACTCTGATAACATTGTTTAAAACTGGCATGCTGACAATGCTGTGATTCACTAAGCAGCTGATTCCCTTTATATGGGTATTATGAAATCATGCAATGTTATCAGATCAGAAATTGATCAGACACATCTGATCTCATAGAGTCCACAGACTGTTGAACAAATTTCCTTTACAGAACATGCATTTCTGGGGAAAAAAATGTACACAGAGCTTTGTTTTTCAAGGAGTTTGTGTTGTGGATGAGGACCTAAAATCATAAACTGCCAAAATACAAAATGACTCATTGTTGTCACTTATGCCATGAATTATCAGACTCCCTGGCATTAATTGCCATGGTTTATGGAATTTAAATTCAACAAAACTCATTTGTAATTGTCTTCTCAGCCAGGTCTACGTTGTCATTGCTGGGACGTTCGCGTTGATAAGAGCGGGGGCGCGCAAACGATAGAAAGCACCCCGCCCTCAAGAGCACTAAACCTTGCGCGTGCTCAAGAACCCGTAGTTTCCGTTTTCTTTCCTAGTGTTGGGGGCAGATTTCTGCGCGGAGCGCCGACTGTCCTCTGCTTTCCAGCTTTGAAAACGCCTAAATTGCAGAGTCAGCGGCATACTCCTGACACAACAGGCACGGTAAGAAACCTCCGTCTGTAATCTCGTCCCATTCATATCAATATGATAGTTAGCCCGATTAGAAGCTGCTCGTCATATAGTACGATCTTGGAACTTGACCGAAGTGATCAGAATCTCGCTTTTCAGACAAATCTAGTTTCTTTCGCTTTGAAATAGGCTATCGCTGTTGTTCAAACGTGGCATCTGAGTTTGGACATGACATTGCCACGCTGATTTTGTTTTGTCTGTTAGCGTGGTGATTGCATTGCAGCCACTCCCCGTTTCATCATTTCATTGTTACACGGTAGAAGCCGCGTTTACACCGTCGCACTAAAAACATTCTCATCTGATCTTTTACAGAAGATTCACTCACCATAAATATTGGCCTTCGATGTGCTGTTTCGAATATCGTTTGTTTCTTGGTGAACTTGTCTAGCCTGTAATGGGGATGACCATGCTTTTTTAAATATATATTAATCTTCTTTCACGAACATGTAGGCTATTGCGCTACTGACCGTCTGTTACTCAAACAAATATATAACTTCTACATACTTTCCTTGGCGATTTTTAAAAATGTATTTTTATTAAAGTGCTTTTTTAAAAAGCGGATATACGAGCCCTTGTCCACACAAAAGGCTGGTATAATCAGTCGCAGGTGTTCATTTCTCACCCCGGCCTAGTCCCCGGAGGCTGAGCGCACGCCGCTACTTTTTGTTCGGCGATTTTGCATAACCTATATCTGAACCTCGCTCATTAATCGACCTAATTCAGTACCAAATTGCTGATGCATTTTTTTAAATATTATTATTGGTTTTATGGATGAATGTTAATGCATTCTAATTGACGCTTGTTTCCCAATTACGTTTTTCCCACCTACATGTATAATGCAAGACTGGCAGTAGTTCAAGCCGATTATGTGGATGTTTTGAGAATTCAGAGCCCATGACGGCATGCATTACACACACACATCCACGTCTCACATACCACTCCAAAGATGCCAGCTGTGCTTAAACCATTTAGTAATCAAGGTCGATAGAGCCAAGCCAACCACCCAATGCCTTTATCACTTTGATTTACTACTCCGAATAATCTGATGTCGAGGCCGCAAACCGGTGGAGGCCTTGCCCACAACGAGCTCTGATTCGGCAGGACTCCACAGAGAAACCGCTGCAGTACAGTAATTATATAAGGAGAGTCTGCTGCTCCCTATAACTCTTATTAGAAATACCAGAAGAGATCATTTGACTCCCTCAAAGTGATAGTGTGGTATCCCAAATCTTTGCACAAGGGAAGATTTATTTAAATATATATATTTTTTTACATTTACTTGCTTGGAAGTTTAAAGGAATTCCAGCACCATTTCATTGTTTATGCTGTACAGTTTCAAATATGAAGTTCCTGTTTTCCAAGTATTGAATTTGTTTGAGTTTCATTTGTATCATTATTAATTCATGTATTTTCAGGGTGCAAATCTTTTGTCTAAAACACAGGTTTATCATTAGGTCCATTGAGGAGCCCAGATATGGATGCTGAGCAGAACCAGGTGTTGGACACTGCATCAGAGACTCGAGAGCAACAGGAGACTGGAGCAGGAGACTGCCCCCAGTCACAACTCAACTCTCCAATAGATCCTGCAGAATCTCCAGTGAATGGGCAAGAAATGGAGCGTTTGCCAGATATGCTGACAGAGTCAGGAATGTCAGAAGAAATGCAAGAGACGGCGCCTAAAGCAGAAAAATCACCAAAGAAAATGTCTCTGGAACCTTCTCAGGAGATTCAGACATCTCCAGAAGTTGTGACTAAAGCAGAGAAGTACCTAGAAAAACAACCAGAACTAGAGAGCTCAGAGGTCTCTGAGTCAGCTTCAGCATTGTACTTCGAACCAGACAAAAAACAGACCACAGTGCCTGAAAAGCAGCCAATGCCAGAGAAAACACCAGAGCCTCTGCCTTTAGATGAGCCTCTAGCAGAGAATAACATTGAAACTGCGCCAGAGAAAATGGCTGAACTCGTCCCACAGGCTGTTAAACTGTCTGTGCAGGCAGCGCCCGAGCCTGTCACACAGCCAGAATCTGAGGACGTGAAACTGCTCGACGAGAAAGAGCCTGGGGAATCTGAGAAGCAGGCAGAATCTGGTGTTGTGTTGGCGGTGGTGCCAGAGATGCCAGCGGAGCCTAAAACTGTACAGGAAGTGGAGGCAGACAAACAGACCGACGCTGAAATTGTACCGGAACCAAAGAAACCAGTAGAGGCTGAGGCTGTGAAGAAAGTGGAAGCAGAGAAACCAGTAGAGGCTGGGGCTGTGATGGAAGAGAAACTGGTAGAAGCTGAAATTGTTAAAGAAGTAGAGTCCGAGAAACGGGCAGCAGGTGAGGCAGATGCAGTGGAGCAGCAGAAGGCCGAAGTTGTCGAGCAGATTCCCGCTCCTGGTACCCTGTCTTTTGCCTTCCTGGAGCATGAGCAGACCAAAGCCACACTTCGCACCTCTCGCACTCTAATCATCCTCAGAGGCCTCCCCGGCAGCGGCAAGAGCCTCTTGGCACGTGCTATTGCAGATAGCTACCAGGGTCTCTGCACTGTCTGCTGTGCTGATGACCATGGTGTGAAACCGGAGAGTCCAGAAACATCGGCAGATGGGTACAAGGCTTTTGACGATGCTGTGGTAGCCTGCTGCAGTGTAGGAACATCTTCTCAAGTGATAGTGGTGGATGACACCAACCATACCCATGATCGGCTGGCCCGTCTTGGGGAGGTGGCAGAGCAGCACCGGCTGGTGGCCATGTTTCTGGAGCCCCGCACTGAGTGGAGCAGAGACTTGCCACAGCTGGCCAAGAGAACTCAGCGGGGGCTAGAGGAGGCCCAGATCCAGGCCATGAAAGTACCTCTTGAGGAGACGTCCCTGCCCCTTTTCTTTGGCTGGTTTCTTCTCCCTGGCATCCAGGACAAGGTCAGGTGCACGTCCATGGATTTCCTGAAGACGCTGGACACGCTTGAGGCCTTCAAGAAGCACTTGCCTGACTGTGAGTACAGCACAACGGTCTTATGATACAGACTTCTATTGTTTATATCTGACTCTGATTTTAGTCTCTTGAGCTTGACTGCGACAACTGAGCTCGCTTTGTTTTGTTTTTTTCAGTCACTGTTGAGGCTGAGAAAGAGGTGGACCTGGAGCAGTATTTCCAAGCCAATGGCGTTCTTCATTGCACTACCAAATTCTGTGACTATGGCAAGGCTGAGGGAGCCAAGGAATATGCAGACAAACCAGTAAGTCTGAAAGTATATTGAACAAAAATATAAAGTCAACATGCAACAATTTCAATGATGTTACAGTTCATATAAGATAATCACTCAATTGAAATAGCGGTGGGCCCACCCACTTGGGAGGCATGCCAATTGCATGCTCCCTCAAAACATCTGACATTGTTGTGACACAACTGCAAATTATAGTGGCCTTTTGTCTCCAGCACAAGGTGCACCTGTGTAATGATCATGCTGTTTAATCAGCTTCTTGATATGCCACACCTGTCAGGTGGATGGATTGTCTTGGCAAAGGAGACATGCTCATGAACAGGGATATAAACATATGTGTGCAAAATGCATATCGATCTTTTATTTCAACTTGTGAAACATGGGACAGACTTTGCATGTTGCGTTTATTTTTGTTTCGTGTATATTGGTGATGGGAATTATTTGTCAAATGCCACCTCATCCTATTTACCACACCGCTCATATTGGCCTTGTTTTATTTATTTAAAATCTGATGACCAGTGCATTGTTTAAATAATGTATTTTAACTTTTCGGGGGATCCATTTTGAAATAACCCCTCTTCTTTTCCCACTCTAGGCTGTTAAAGAGTTGTATGGCTCTGCGTTCGAGCTGTCCCTCAGTGCCCTCTTCGTCACACCTCGCACTGTTGGTGCCCGGGTTTCACTCTCTGGGGATCAGTTGACCCTGTGGCCTGCCGATGCTGAGGAGGTGGTGTCTGTAGTCCCGGCCGCCGCCACCCTGCCCGCTGGTAGCCGTGCCCACATCACCCTGGGCTGTGCGGAGGGCGTTGAGCCACAGCAGACGGGCTTCGACCTGCTGGAGATCCTAGCGCTGCAGCAAGAGGGTCAGGAGGGAGAGCTGGTGGAGGAGATGGAGCTCGGCTCCCTGGCCTACTACGGCAAGGGGAGGTGGCTGCTCAGTCTGAGGGAGCCCATCTCCACCCAGGCCTGCTTCTCCAGCCTCTACGGGCCCAAGAAGGCCGACTCGACCAAGAAAGACGGGGACAAGAAGAAGAAGCAAAAGTGCACCATACTGTAAAGGAGAGGGGGAAGGTGGAAATGGATGGATCGGGATGAGTGGCGTACTAGTGTTCTGATTGGTCTGTGGGGAAGTTTGTTTGTTTGTGCTACTTTTGGGGTTTGGGAGGCGTCTTGGATATCCCACCCCAAATTCACAAGCTGTGTGCCTTTCTCTATTGCTTTGCTGCACAACCCAAGAGGCCTTTATACCACAGTTTAGGTCAAGCTTAGCATCTTGTTCAGTGTCTTGTCATGCGTTTTTAGTGCCATAGTTGCAATTGGATAGGATTTCTGAAGACGAGGCCTGATTTCATGGCTCAGCTGCAGTTTTGACAGATGTAGTACTGCTTCTCCTAGTACCGCTTCTCACCGTTTGACCACTGTTTTCCCTACTCAATTCATGTCTAACACTATATTAAAAAACCTTCCGCATATGTCAGTGTTAAGCATTTAGATATTTTCATGTTTTGTGTGAGTGGCTCATAGTGTTTTCATTGCATGCCAGGTTTAGCAGATGTAGTTCTAGTCATGATTTAGCTTGTTTGCAAAAGAAGTTGCACATCTATTTCAGTCATTTCCTGTGGTTTGGTCAGTTTAGCCATGTGTTTGTATGTTTGGTACGAAGGAAAGAGTTGGGTAATTTCACAAGTAGCTCATGGGCCAAAAAGGGTGTCTGTGTATGCTTGATTTGATGTGCTGAACTGTGAGTGTCCTTCATAGAGGCCATTCCTAATTAACTCTTTTTGCACGATGATGCAGAAATCAAAGGGAGAATGCTGATGAATGTGTAGTTTGTTTCATTAGCTGGCACTTACTTGGTACTTATCAAATGCTGTGAAACCAAGGCCACAATTCTGTAGTATAGGAGACTGCAGCCTGGGATCATCCCTCTTTCTGTCAACCACAGTTAGGTTTTGCATGTCAACTTGTATGTATCCGCTGTCTGTTCATGACTGATGTGTAGGTTTCTTAGGGCAAAGCCATGCTTGTTTAGTTCTTCCAACGAGTCACTGTTTTTGCACATGTTTTGTACACTTAATAAAAGAATTTGCTTTGCGCCAAATATTGCCTTAATGCAATGTGTACTGTTACACCCGGTTCATGACTGTTCCCTTGTCTGTACACCAGTCTTGATTTTTTTGCATGTAAATCTTGGTGGGGCAAGTGGGATCCATGCCAGCAAAGCCACAACACTAAACAATACATTATTTGCACTTTACCACTGCTACACCTGGCTGTCAGCGGAGCCTTGTCTGGCAGCGAAACAGTTAATTCACCCTCATTTACTGCCTTTAAAAAAAATAAACAGCTGTAATGAGTGACTTAATAAACATGTGGTTTCTACTGATAATTGAGATGTACAAACTATGGCATAAGGGGACGACAAGATTAGAGGCAAGCCGTAATTTCGGTAAAGACATGAGCATGCTAGGACCGACGTCAACTATATGTTTAGCACTTTTGAAATGTACAGTGACAGAATTCAGAACATGGGCCGTTCTTACAGTGCTCTCCCTGTACACCAAGTCAGAACTGTAGCATAAAGATGGCATATAAGCAGACCATGAAAGCTCTTTGCAATATTTGATTACATTTCTCAACAGGTTATAGGCTACATGTGCACCAAGTCAGAACAGGAGGTGAAAATAGACCCAATTATTAGGGTGAGGCACATTGGCTACTAACAGCTTACTACACAACACACTTAGTATTACTTTCTTAGCTACAGTAAACATATCTCCCTGGCATATTACATCATTTATGCAGCAGCATACCACACATTTTTGGACTCACCTTGTGCTGTGCTCACTTGAACAGGAAGGTGGAGTGGCGGTCCTTCGTGGGCAAATTTTGCCATCAAAGTCTGGCGTTCTCTGGATTTATGATGCTTTCAAGACAACTGGGAACTCGGGGGAGGAAGAAAAAAAAGTTGAATCATGATGACGTCAGTGGTATTCAGGTCGTAGCTCTAGAAAGAGGCCCGAGTTCCCGGTTTACAATTCCAAGTTGGATGAAAATTCAAAACATGTTTTCCCAGTCGTAGCTAGTTTTTCCAGAGTTCCCAATTGTCTTCCAACTCACTAAAGTCTGATTTTGCAGTTTTGAGCATGGCATAAATCATGCTTCATTGACAGCATGGCCAATGTTGAATGTTTATAATTTTGAACTAGGAAAAGAGACCCTTAATCTTAGACTTGGGACCACACAACTACAGCCACTCCAATGAATAGCAGGCGAATGATTGCTTTGCAATGCTTGCAGTTAGCCACTGATTCCTTCCAAACCACTCATTGTTGAATTTGCGATTTCCATCGGCCATTTATGTCCAATGGCCGATGAGCACCGATACGTTGTATCTATAATTTCTCTTCATTATTTCTCTTCATATGACAACGATTAAAAGGATATGCCAGTAGATTGTTGACTTGATTCATGATGATGACTGCCAGCTAAGATTTTGAGAGTATGATGTTGACATGATCAGTCCAATCAAAGCTACTGTAGATATAACAGGATTTGACATAATTTTATCTGTGGCCAATGAGCTTGAGCCTTCTTGGATGGGCACTTCTAATGTAACTCTATGGCAGCATCCAAGGGGCTAGAATTTTAGAGCTCTACCCTTAGACATGGCGGTGACGTAGTGTCCACGTGAGTGACAGAATACTGAGCCAATCACGGCGCAGCGCTCAGTATTTTCTGCTGGCTTGCGCCACCACCAGAGAAAGCACTAAGCTTGGCTGAAACACCTGCATTTTGGAGCTGCCTTACTCAAGAAAACAAAAAAGAGACCAAGTTTGTATGCGGCTTTATTAACTCACTGATATATATATATTTTTGTTACATTGTTGGCAAACTGATATGTGACATGTGTTAATGCCAAAATAATATGCAAAACAGGCAAGCACCGCCCAAAAAATATATATTTTTTGGTGCTAGGTGCTAAAAATGTGGGCCTGCCCTGAATGACGGGTCGCCAATGCTGCACACCCATTTTAACAGTTAGGAAGCTATTGACTATTGACACTGTACAGTGAGACTCAGCCATTTTGTTTGTAGCTGGAGAAGTTGACCAGCAGATGGCACTCAGCCTCCGGATACTATTAGTACAATGTATGAAGAGAACATGACCTGAAGTATATTTCTCATCAGGCCAGTCAATGTTTGAAACTCCCAAAACTGAAGTGGCATACTGGTTGCAGCCACTTTTGAGGAAGTGTATCCAAGGCCAAAGGCTCTCGAACACCCCACTACAACACACACAATCCTACCTTCGTTACATTTTATTCTGGAAAGGCTCTGAGTTGAATGACCCAATTGTCAGACTGTCTAGTGGTGCGCCATCACCTCTCATTGCACCATATTGCACCACAACTGTGCAAGTTTTGATATCAATCATTTACACACCGGTGTGTATGAGAGAAAGAATTTGCAACTCTTACCAAGGTCTGTACTGCCAGCTGCACTAGACTGAGGATTACACACACTGACTGTACAGGGCACTTGGCTCATCTGACTAATATGATGCAAACGAGTCTTGCTCCTTTCAAATGAAATTGCTCCACCTTGAAATGGTCTGATTTTATTACACATTTGAATGTATTACCCTGCTTCTGTTCGTCATACTATAATGTACTATCTATCCTAGAAAATATATTGCATTGGTTAGACAGCCATTCTGCTGGTGTTCATAAAAAAACGTTGTTAGCGTTATTTTATTTGGAAGACAATACAAAACGATGTGACGAGAGTTAAAAAAGCAAGTGATAAGTGCATGTGCAGGATAGGTAAAAAATGATTATGACCTGGGATCCTTTGGACTTCCCTACCCTAAACTCTAACATTAACTCCTTACCCTAACCACAACCCTTACCTAACCTTAATCCTTAACCATTTTCAAATTCAACTAAAATCGGGTTTATATATACAGTAGATGATTGATTTGGGCGTTGTGTTGAAGCCACCCTGCCTCCATCTTGACACCCCCATCGTTGTAAAATATATTTTGGAAGCTATAAAATGCATTTATTAATGTCGACACTCGTTTTGCCACATTTATTATATTAAAGACACCTTAATGCATACTTTTAAATTATATTATGTGAGCTAAACATTAATATATATATATATATATATATATATATATATATATATATATATATATAGCAGTCCTCCATAGGAATACATTGAATTCTATTTCAATTAAGTGTTTTAAAGGAAGAAAATAGAATGTATTTAAGTATATTTTAGTTGTAGTGGGGACAGTAACATTAGTCATCTAAAAAAAGTATACTTTAAGGAAATGTTTATATATATATATAAACATTTCCTTAAAGTATACTTTTTTTAGATGACTAATGTTACTGTCCCCACTACAACTAAAATATACTTAAATACATTCTATTTTCTTCCTTTAAAACACTTAATTGAAATAGAATTCAATGTATTCCTATGGAGGACTGCTCCTACTGGGGAGTGCCAATATGGCCGACCGGCGGCTTCAAAGCCGCTCAATGGCCAAAGACAGAGCATCAGCAATCCTTGGTTTGGTTTAAATGCATCATTGGACGTCTCAAGGATCTCAGATTCCACGGAACCCCAAAAGACTCTGAGGTGCATAAGGCACCTCCCCCTTTCAAATATTACTCGAACAAAATAAACAAACAAAATGGTATCCTGATTAATCAAACTCAAAAGCAAATCGTTTGGGATTCACACAAATAAAAATACCAGGGTTAAAAAAAAGCTATTTACTTGAAGGCCACTGAATGAAAATGCCTTTGGTGAATCATTGGCTACATGTTTATGTATGTACCTATATATGGTCAAGGCCAAGAGCAACGGGAAAATATAAATAGCCTTAATGTAGATGGACTTCAGTTCACTGGTGCCAGTATGTTATAAACCTTTAGTCCAATTGAAAAATGGAGACAATTTTACTTAAAAAAATATATATAAAAAAAATATGATCATGTTATTCCATTCTGATTGGCTACAGTACTAAACAGACAATGCCAGCCAATCAGTGTCCTACAGTTGAACAGCGTAGTCGTTTCTTTCAACGACAGGTGGGCGTGAGCGTTATGAAGCAACAGCCATGGGGTGGTGTGACCCAATCAGAGAGCAGGGATATCAGCCAAGTCTATCGTCAGATAGGAAGAGGGGAGAAAACGGAGAACCCAGAAGTGAAATCAGTGGTCCACGCCGACAGCGAAGCCACAGATAGAAGGAGCAGTTAGCGGGATCATTGCCGGCTCATATCGTTTCTCAACCGAAACAATCCAAATCTTCTCAACAGAAAACCTGGGAGATCTTTTCCACAACTCTCAAGATATAAAGGTGAGATATATCTATGTGTAGATTTATTTGGATGTTTACAGATTGCAGAGAGTAATTGAAAGCTGACTTGAAAGTTACATCAAGTAGTGTAACATGCGCAGTAAATGAAATTAAAAAGCTAACACAAATAAAGTGTGTGTGTGTGTGTGTGTGTGTGTGTGTGTGTGTGTGTGTGTGTGTGTGTGTGTGTGTGTGTGTGTGTGTGTGTGTGTGTGTGTGTGTGTGTGTGTGTGTGCACGCGCGAGAGAGACTGAGTAAGGGAAAGAAAGAGAGACACAAGACGAGTTGAACTGGTCAATCAACAGTACCAGTCTTGACTTCATACAGAATGAAGACATTATGAAAGCGTTATTGTGGCCACGGCTTTAACTTACTATAGTTTTTTTTTTAATGTGTCAACTCATGGGCTGTGGCATGTTTATTTGTCCGTTTTACCCTTAATGTAGTTATTTATTGCCCTTTAATCATTTTCACCTATTTCATTCTGTTAGAATGGAAGTCATAATGAATGAATTTTTTTTATTTATTTATATTTAACCTTTATTTAACTAGGCAAGTTATGTCTTTGACTAAATCAAATCATATTTTATTGGTCACATACATATGGTTAACAGATGTTATTGCGAGTGTAGCGAAATGCTTGTGCTTCTAGTTCCAACAGTGCAGCAATATCTAAAATGTAATCTAACAATTCCACCTCAACTACCTAATATACACACATCTAAGTAAAGGAATGGAATAAGAATATATACACATAAATATATATGGATGAGCAATGACAGAGCGGCATAGGCAAGATGCAATAGATGGTAAAAAATACAGTATATACATATGAGATGAGTAATGCAAGATATTTAAACATTATTAAAGTGACTAGTGATAATTTATTAAAGTGGCCAATGATTTCAAGTCTGTATGTAGGCAACAGCCTCTCTGTGTTCGTGATGGATGTTTAACAGTCTGATGGCCTTGAGATAGAATCTGTTTTTCAGCCTCTCGGTCCCAGCTTTGATGTACCTGTACTGACCTCGCCTTCTGGATGATAACGGGGTGAACAGGCAGTGGCTCAGGTGGTTGTTGTCCTTGATGATATTTTTGGCCTTCCTGTGACATCGGGTGCTGTAGGTGTCCTGGAGGGCAGGTAGTTTGCCCACCGGTGATGCGTTGTGCAGACCGCATCACCCTCTGGACCGCCCTGCGGTTATGGGCTGTGCAGTTGCCTTACCAGGCAGTGATGTAGCCCGACAGGATGATCTCAATTGTGCATCGTTAAAGTTTGTGAGCGTTTTAGGTGGCAAGCCAAATTTCTTCAGCCTCCTGAGGTTGAAGAGGCGCTGTTGCAACTTATTCACCACACTGTCGATATGGGTGAACCATTTCAGGTTGTCCGTGATGTGTACGCCAAGGAACTTAACTTTCCACCTTCTCCCCTGCTGTCCCGTCCATGTGGATAGGGGGGGGGGGGGGGGGTGCTCCCTCTGCTGTTTCCTGATGTCCACAATCATCTCCTTTGTTTTGTTGACTATGAGTGAGAGGTTGTTTTCCTGACACCACACTCCGAGTGCCCTCACCTCCTCCCTGTAGGCCGTCTCATCATTGCTGGTAATCAAGTCTACTACTGTTGTGTACATCTGCAAACTTGATGATTGAGTTGGAGGTGTGCATGGCCACGCAGTCATGGGTGAACAGGAAGTACAAGAGGTGGCTGAGCACGCACCCTTGTGGGGCCCCAGTGTTGAGGATCAGCGAAGTGGAGATGTTGTTTCCTACCTTCACCACCTGGGGGCCGCCCATCAGGAAGTCCAGGACCCAATTGCACAGGGCGGGGTTGAGACCCAGGGCCTCAAGCTTAATGATGAGTTTGGAGGCTATTATGGTGTTGAATGCTGAGTCAATGAACATCATTCTTACATAGGTATTCTTCTTGTCCAGATGGGACAGGGCAGTGTGATGGCGATTGCATCATCTGTGGACCTATTGGGGCAGTACGCAAATTGAAGTGGGTCTAGGGTGACCGGTGATATGATCCTTGACTAGTCTCTCAAAGCACTTCATGATGACAGAAGTGAGTGCCATGGGGCGATAGTCATTTAGTTCAGCTACCTTTGCCTTAGGTTTTCTTTTTAAGTCAGAATGTTCAAGTGATCATGCATTTTAATAAACTTGGAATCCGATTCATAGAGAATCCTAATTGACACAAATCATGCATTATTAGTCCACTCTCAAAACACAGCTCTTGCTTTTTTTAAAAGCACTTCCTTGCTTTCCCCAAGTTCATTAGTCCAGAACAGATATATTCTCTAGCAGGCAGACAGATGCTTCTTTACATTTTTGAAGCACTGAAGTATTTTTGTAATTTCTACCTGTCAGAACCAGGTGCAGATGTTTCGGTGTTATTGTAGTATAAGGGAAGGCAATCTGGAGGTGTAGGGGACCAGGCCAGGTTAAGGTTAATTGCATTCTGACTTCAGTGCTGTGAAAGACAGTGTTTTTTTATATTTTATATCTGATTTTTATCAGAAGAAGCCTGTGTTTCTGCTGTAGGTGTCAGTGGTTTTGATAAGTGTGTGTGTGATATGCATATTTTCTGGTGTGTGTGTGTGCCTTCATCCGTGTGTGTTTGCGTGCTTCAACCACTCTTGATCAATGTTATCTGTGCTGGATCATTTATGTTGGCGAGGAGGGGTGATATTTCATAGCGCTGACAAGCTGCTAGCAGAGAGGAAAGAGACAGATCTACTGTAGTGAGTCTGTCTCTCCTCCCATCCAGTGTTATATTGGCCTCGGACCAGAGCTATAGTGACTCAGGAAGAAGAGGGATTGATACTGAAGATGCTCCAACACCACCTCCATTCATTTATCTAATCAAGGGCTAGCAGGGCAGCAGCCCAGAGCAAAGCCTTCTCTGGTAGATACCAGGCTCTTTATCTGAATTCTACCCCCTTTTTCGTGACTTCCAAATGCTCTCCAATTACCATCTTGTCTTATTGCTGCAACACCCCAACGGGCTCTGGAGAGGGGCTATGCTTCTTAGCACCCACTTGGGATCGGACCCCAGGCTATAGTGACGCTGCAACACTGCGCCACTCAGGAGGCCACAGGGCTCTTTATCTGATGAAGGACACAGAGGGCAAGTTGACTGGGTGGTCCATCACTGCAAGAATACTGAAGAGCAACTTATTGTTTTATTGTCAATTTCTTAGTAGTGATATTACGGAGATTAGTTACCTGAGTCGGTTTGTATCAGCACAGTAATGGGACACATTTGTCATCATGATATCCATCTGGTCTGTGGTAAAAGCAATGATAACGCTCTGCCTAGTGAGTGTATCAGGAAGCCAAGGCCAGATCAATAACAACAGAATTGCCACATTGTGCTGGCGGAAGGAAATGGAGGGGGGCTGGGGGATAACGAGGGTGCATCCAATGTGTGGTGGAGGATGGGGGTTGGTCACGTTTGGTACTGTGAGTCTGGACATCCAAGTACCACATTCTGCTGTATAATGAATAATAATTAAATGTTCATTTTAAGAATGATCAAATCCTTTGTCCTGACCTTCTCCAAATATCTCATTTATGATTTTTATACATGTGTGTTGACAGACAGCTGCCTTTGATAGTCTCTTGGGAATATCTCCAATATCCCAAGTATGGAGTTCCGGGTCACCACGTCATACCAGGACGACCCTTCACCCGTTACAGGGTTTATACACGCGACCATGACATCACCGTAGTCTGACAATCGGGCCGTCAGGCTTATCTTGTTTGTGTATGAGGCTGCACGTCTGACACTGACACGTCTCATAATGTGTAGTTCATAGTAGAGAGTCCTCTCCTTCTGGTGTGATGTCCTTTTACCAACTGTTTATCCCTAGCACTACGAACACTGACTACACCCTTTATTCAATAGCAGTAGGTTCAAGGTGTGTCTGTGTGTGGGTGATTGTTTCTCTGTGTTTGTTTTGAGACAGCAATGCATCAGGCTCTCTGAAGGTTGTTTTATCGTGTGTGTGTGTGTGTGTGTGTGTGTGTGTGTGTGTGTGTGTGTTTGTCTGGTTATTGTCCTCTACACAAACTCCAGGCCCCCTCTCTGTGCTGTCTCTGGTGATTAAAGCTGTGTGTCTGTCTAGGGGTTCACCTGATTTGTTTAGCAGCCAGATGAGGGCTCATTACTCCATTAGAGTGCAGATCCTAGACCTGGGCTAATCAACTTAGCCTCAGCATCACTGCCTGCCTGGACAAGGTTTTTTTTTATTTAATAGCTGGGCCAATAAAGGATAGCATACTGAAGAGATGATGGGGCAGATCCTACAACATAGATAGAGACCTCCGATCTGCAGTTTGTGTGTAAATGAATAGCTCACTATATACCATAATTATCATGTAAGAGGCTGCTGTTGTTAAAGGCTGGCCCTATCCTCTCTGATGTGTCATATTTGGGAACTAGAATATCTTATACTTAAGCTAGTCACCCTGTACTGGTATGCACCTGTGGTTGTAATCGGGTTTACCTAATCTCTCGCTTTTGACCTGTCTCTCTCTCTCCCTCTCTCTCTCCTCTCAGACCACTGTTCTCTGATCTACCATGTCAGCCAAAGCCATCTCGGAGCAGACGGGGAAGGAGTTCCTCTATAAGTATATCTGTACATCTGCAGCGGTCCAGAACCGGTTCCGCTATGCCAACGTGACGACTGAGACCGACTTTGACCGGCTGGCACAGGACCACCCCTGGCTGCTCACTGAGGTAAGGAATAGCTGACCCATCGAAGGCCCATTTTTCTTTAGAACCAAATACCGACCTAGTACCTATGTCTTAACAGCAGCTCTTATGTCATTCAATCACCAACGGTCAATGGCACGACTGTCTTTTCAGACATCAACTATTTCTTCATAAGGATGACTGACCCACGCAAGGTTAAATGTTTGCTCAAAACAAGGATTACATTACAGTCAGTAGATTCAGTTTGGCTACATTTATAGTCATAAATCTGTCTCCGTGACTATCACAGCAGCCACCTTCCCTGACTGCAGCCTGTGTGAAATGCTACATTTATAGTCATAAATCTGTCTCCATGACTATCACAGCAGCCACCTTCCCCGACTGCAGCCTGTGTGAAATGCTACATTTATAGTCATAAATCTGTCTCCGTGACTATCACAGCAGCCACCTTCCCCGACTGCAGCCTGTGTGAAATGCTAGATTTATAGTGATAAATCAGTCTCCGTGACTATCACAGCAGCCACCTTCCCTGACTGCAGCCTGTGTGAAATGCTACATTTATAGTCATAAATCTGTCTCCGTGACTATCACAGCAGCCACCTTCCCCGACTGCAGCCTGTGTGAAATGCTACATTTTGTTTGCGGACACAATCACTTAGGCTAATGGAAGAGAGAGTAGAGTGGTCTCCTGGCTCTCGTTAGGACCCTAACGTCCTGGCTAGCAGGCCCATCTTCATTCCAGCCACTCTTCTGGCTGTAAAAACGTACATGAAGCAAGGTCAATGTAGAGGAGAATGAATGTCCGCATCGTCATCGGAATGCATCAGGAGGAATAAAAAAAAATGACATCCACAATGGGAGGAGACACTCTCTTTAAGAGCAGTCATAATTACCTCAGAGATGGAGGAGTCTGGGAGAAAGAGGGGTCTAATGGAATTACAGTATGACTCATCTCCCAGGGTAAAATATGTCCGTCCGTCCGTCCGTCCGAGAAGGATAGAGGAGGGTGGGTGTAGGCCCAGATACACATGAACCGGTGTGACAGGATTGATTAGGAAATTACATTAACTTTCTCCCTGGGCCCTCTCTGCCTGGTTTTACTGGCAGCACTCCAGATGATAATGGCTCAAGTCTCATAAAGTCACTTCTCTCTCCATCTCTGATTAACCCAAGAGAGGTAGCAGCCAGGGGGAGGATGGAGGAATGGAAGGAGGGACCCGAGAGACTTTTGATAAACAGCTTCTATCTCCAGGCCAGCAGTGTTGAACAGTCACCACCACCGTAGTCACTGTTACTAGCCGGTTACCACCCAGTACTCTACCCTGCAACTTAGTGACTCCTGCCCTATGTACATAGATTGATTGAACACTGGTCACTTCAATAATGTTTACATACTGTTTACCTACATCATATGTATATACTGTTTTCTAGTCATGGCTCATCCCCTATAACTACTGCTGTACACACCTTTTCTATTCATAGTCTATATAGTGAGCTCCCGAGTGGCGCAGCGGTCTAAGTCACTGCATCTCAGTGCTAGAGGCGTCACTACAGACCCTGGTTCAATTCCAAGCTGTATCACAACCGGCTGTGATTGGGAGTCCCATAGGGTGGCGCACAATTGGCCCAACGTTGTCCAGGTTAGGGTTTGACCAGGGTAGGCCGTCATTGTAAATGAGAATTTGTTCTTAACTGACTTGCCTAGTTAAATAAAAATATATACAGTGCCAGTCAAAAGTTTGGACACACCTATTCGCTCAGGGGTTTTTCTTCAATTTTACTATTTTATACGTGGTAGAATAATAGTGAAGACATCAAAACTATGAAATAACATATATGGAATCATGTAGTAACCAAAAAAGTGTTTTAAACAAATCTAAATATATTTATATTTCAGATTCTTCAAAGTAGCCACCCTTTGCCTTGATGACAGCTTTGCACACTCTTGGCTACTTTGAAGAATCTCAAATAGATTTTGATTTGTTTTTTTGGTTACTACCGAGTCGCGGTTTTGTCTCACCAGAGGTGATGGTCGGATTTGCGTTTATCGTCGAAGGAATGATTGTTACACCGAGGCTTGTACTCACTCTGGAGCGGGATCGATTTGGAGGTGGATGGTCCGTCATGGTCTGGGGCGGTGTGTCCACAGCATCATCGGACTGAGCTTGTTGTCATTGCAGGCAATCTCAAAGCTGTGCGTTACAGGGAAGACATCCTCTTCCCTCATGTGGTACCCTTCCTGCAGGCTCATCCTGACATGACCCTCCAGCATGACAATGCCACCAGCTATTCTGCTCATTCTGTGTGTGATTTCCTGCAAGACAGAACTGTCATTGTTCTGCCATGGCAATTGAAGAACCCGGATCTCAATCCCATTGAGCACGTCTGGGACCTGTTGGATTGGAGGGTGAGGGCAAGGGCCATTTCCCCCCCCCCCCAGAAATGTCCGGGAACTTGCAGGTGTCTCGGTGAAAGAGTGAGGTAACATCTCATAGCAAGAACTGGCAAATCTGGTGCAGTCCATGAGGAAGAGATGCACTGCAGTACTTAATGCAGCTGGTGGCCACACTTTTGATTTTGCCCCCCCCCCCCCCTTTGTTCAGGGACACATTATTCAATTTCTGTTAGTCACATGTCTGTGGAACTTGTTCAGTTTTATATCTCAGTTGTTGAATCTCGTTATGTTCATACAAATATATGTTAAGTTTGCTGAAAATAAATGCAATTGACAGTGAGAGGACGTTTCTTTTATATATAGGTGTGTGTTTTATTTATTTATATATAGGTGTGTGTTTTATTTATTTATATATAGGTGTGTAGGTGTGTGTTTTTTTTATATATAGGTGTGTTCCTTTCCAAATCATGTCCAATCAATTGCATTTACCACAAATGCACTCCAATCAAGCTTTAGAAACATCCCAAGGATGATCAATAGAAACAGGATGCACCTGAGCAAAATTTAGTCTCATAGCGAAGTCTGAATACTTATGTAAATAAGGTATTTGTGTGTTTTTAAAATGTTTTAAAATGATACATTTGTAAAAATGTCAAAATACCTGTTTTCACTTTGTCATTAAGGGGTATTGTATGTTGATTTAGGAAATGTTTTTATTTGATCATTTTTAGAATAAGGCTGTAACGTAACAAAATGTGGAAGAGGTCAAGGGGTCTGAATACCTTCCCGGATGCACTGTATGTAATATTCCAGACTCGTTCTGATATTTATTTATTTGTACTTTTTTGCAATATGTTTGTGTTACTGCACTGCTGGAGCTACAAACACAAGCATTTTCGCTGCAACAGCGACAACATCTGCAAATCTGTGTACGCTACCAATAAACTTTGATTTGAAGGAGGACCCGGAAACCTACCTCCTGATCTACAGATATGGTTCTGATCAAGATGGGCTTCAAATGCTGAGGATTTGAAGTGTGTAATGATACCTGAAGTGAACTGGCCCGTTTGCGCCACACCTAAACGTCATCGTCGGCATATAACCTGTTATCATAAACAACAAATGAGCAATTTGTTAATGTGAGGCGAACTACGTTATCCTGTCATGGGTAGTCTAGTCTAAGGATGGTCACTAAATCACAGTCACTTTATGTCCATTATCCTGGTGTTGTGATGCTAACAGTTCGACCCGTGTTGTCTGTTCCCTAGCGGCTGGTAGTGAAGCCAGACCAGCTGATCAAGCGACGGGGGAAGCTGGGACTGGTAGGTGTCAACCTGGACCTGAAAGGTGTCCGAGAGTGGCTGAAGACCCACCTCATGAGAGAGACCATGGTAGGTCATTGTGCACACACACACACATTCCTGGTCATGCACATTGAAACCCACCTCACCACAAGGCTCTTCAGTCTGCACTGTAGTGAACTCTTTCACTCTGCTCACTGTTTACTCTGTCTCCTGCAGAGCATTTGGTTCCACTCAGCCCTCTCTCTTTTCTCTCGTATTTCTCTCTTCATACCCTCTTTCCCATGGCCACTAGTACTACCCATCCAAGTTAAGTGTGTTTGTTTTGATGCATGTTAAACGCTTGCCTCCAGAGCTGCACAGATTGCTAATCGGCTCTCGGTCAGGTGCTAGTCAATCAAGCCAGTCAGCCGAGAACGGAGAGTCCTGCCTGTGAGTAAACGGGTTTCGGTGTAAGCCGAGCACGCTACAGTAGGTCCATCACTCTGTGTGCCACGTACATGTTTGTGTGCTTCATAAACCATGGGCTATGCGAGGGAGTGAGTGTGCGCGGGCTTGCGTTAGAGGCAGGCAGATGTGGGCTGCTGGATATATCACTGGCCAGACATTTTAGATGAAAACGTCAGTCGCTGCTGGAGACCATCAATAAGAAATAAATGAATTCACCGTTGTTAAGATGGTGTCGATCTGGAATAATCCATTTGTTTCGACTGGCTTGAACAGCTGTTGCTGTTATTTTAGAATCTGGTTAACTTGTTACAGTTATAGAACATGTTTCACAATATGTTGTGTGTTTTCATTGCTTGGATGTGTTTTTGGGTAGCTGTATATGGGATAGTTAGTGTATTTGTATTTACTACGGATCCCTCTTAGCAGCAGCTACTCTTCCTGGGGTCCAGCGAAATGAAGGCAGTTATACAATTTTAGAAAAAGAGTACAATACATTCACAACACATTAAGTGTGTTCTTTCAGACCTCTACTCTACTACCACATATCTACAACACAGAATCTGTGTGTGTGTGTAGGTAGGTGCTTGTGCAGTAGCTGGATATTGAGATTAGAGGGTGGTACTGGGTATTATGCTACAGTATGTGTTATTTGTGTAAGTGAATGACATTCTATAGTGTGTGTGTGTGTGTGTGTGTCTGAAAGAGACAGGGTGTTGTGTCCGGACGAGAGAGAAGAGGTGGTGTAGAGTTCAGTAACTGTGAACAATTTAGTCTGTCAGCTCGACTTTTTGTTCTCGCTCTCCTCTCACAACCCATCACTCTGTTTCTCCCCAGCTTATCAAATCACTATTCCCAGAGGTTGATGACTCCTCGCCTGGCTATTTCCCCCACTCTTTGACTACATAGCGTCCCTCAGTGATCGGGTGTAACCAGGAGAGTTCATGTGTTACCAGGCGAATGGCTGTGAAACTGTCAGTGGTTATTATGCATCATATCAGTTGAATTGACCCCTTTTTTTTGGTCACTACTTTAAGTTTGTGTAAAACTTCAATCATCTTTCACCTTTCTACTTTAAAAAAAAATTAAAATAATTTTGAGCTCCTTAATCAATATATTCCTCCAACCTTTTCGCCCCTCTCTTCCGCCGTCTCCTCCCTCGTTCTCTAGGGAGCAGTGAGAGAATCAGTATGGAGATTATTTCAGGCTAGTTTGGCCTCAGCTCGTCTTTAATCAGATGGCCTCTTTTCTCCTTTTTATTCCATCTCTCGGAAATGTCAACCTTCTCCTTTTTCTCCCTTCTTTTTTTTCTTCTTCTGTCGGCTGACTGCTCTCCCTGGTTGTTTTATGTGTGGGGACCTTTTAACACAGGCAGTGTGACAGACAGCTAAATGAGCTCTCGTTTCACCTAGGACTATTACTAGACCGCTGCTCTGTGTGGACGTCATCCTCTGTCAGTTTTGGGCCTCCTTTTTTCAGGCTTTTATTCAACTACACTTTCTTGTCCCGTGGCCTGACTATTTAGTTTGTGTCTGCTCTGTGGCCACTTTGTGTTCACTTTGGGGCCTTGCGGTGTGTTCATTCATACTGCTTTTTATAGCCTCCCTCTCTCGTTTTCTCTCTCTCTCTGCTTCTCTCCCTCTATTAGTCCTGAGGGCGTACCTGTAAACAAGTGCAGTGTTGCGTTATGATGGATCCTCCTGACTCGCTACAGCTGGCTCACTTCAACTGCTCAGAGTAATAGTCATTATAGCATTGTAGTCTCCTGTGGGAATCAATGATGGTTTTGCCAAATGAAATGCTGCCTTTTTGCTCCATCAATTCTCTATTTCTCCCCAACACAATGTCTGTCTGTGAGCTTCTAAATAAGTCCTGTGTGTGTGTGTGTGTGTGTGTGTGTGTGTTTCTCAGGTGGGAAAAGCAAAGGGGATCCTGAAGAACTTCCTCATCGAGCCATTCGTAGCCCACAAGCAGGTGAACTATCTACGTGATGCGATTTCTCTAGTCTAGCTTCCTCACAGAGGACTGCAGCCGAACAGGTTTTCCAACTTACTTTAATTTGATTCATGAGTTGTGTGAGGTACTTTTTAAAGGGATAGTTCACCAAAGAAACTATACTATAGTATGTTATCCATTTGTCCACTGTTGATGCCATCCCAAACGGTGATGCATGTCAGCAGTCAAGTTGTCAGGATTGAGCACTTTTAAGTACCGAACGAAAACGGGTGAGGGAGATAGTTTTGGAGTGAATGAACCCAAATGGCTTCTATGGCTTCTCTGGTCACCTATAACTGACCGGTGTGTGTCTCTCCCTATCCCTCAGGAAGAGGAGTTCTACGTGTGTATCTACGCCACACGGGAGGGAGACTACGTGTTGTTCCACCATGAAGGAGGGGTAGACGTGGGGGATGTGGACGCTAAGGCCAGTAAGCTTCTGGTAGGAGTGGACGAGAAGCTGACTGAAGACGCAGTGAGGAAACAGCTCCTGACCCATGTCGCTGCGGACAAAAGAGCGTGAGTGGCGCGAAGACAGTGCATTCATTTCAAAACAGATTTCTACTTTGTAAGGGAGAGAATTTGCACGCTAAAATAACAGGATACTAGATGAATAAAATGTGTGTTTATGGGAGAGAACCTCGTTCATTCTGAGGAAGTGAAGTGGAGGGTTAGAGAGAACCTGTTGTTGTTGCGTAAAACTAAAGCTGGCTGGCAAGCAATGGCTGCACCACTCACTACAAAACAGAGAGGGGAAAGCGATGGGGAGGTACTCTGTGATAATGCAGTAATGCTGGAGGGAGAAGGAGGAGGAGGGTGAGTTCCATTAGGGAATGACAAACTCCCTCCACTACGAGCTCGCCTTTCTTCGATCATCCCCCTCCTTTCATCCCCCTTAGCCTTATTCTGAGCCCGTCCCCGGAGCCTGACGTTTATTTTGATGGGCGTGATACAGTGCCCCCCCCTTCACTCCAAAATGCTCTCTGTGAAGGCAGGCAGGGCCTGGGGCTGGGCTCACCACAGTCTCGGCTGACATTGAGGAAGATGGCTCTGCACTGTTCACCCCCCCTCACCCTCTTCCCTCCTTTGGATCCCCGAACGGAGCGGTGGGCCCATCAGAACCTGTCAGTAGGAGATGAGCTTAGTCACTGTGGGTGCAATGTGTCGGGCCTGACCCCCTCACTCCCTGAGGCCAGGGTTCTCCTGGTAGCTAGAGTAGCCCTCCTGACAGACAGGAGACTGACGTGGTCACAAGGCCACAGAGCTGCCTGCACAGCTGACAGACAGGCAGGCAGGGAGAGAGGAAGAAATACTGCCCCCACCACAGCCACCCATCTGTTTGGACAGGAGGAGGCGGGAGTAAATTAGATCCTCCTCCAACACTGCCTCCACCCCTCCCTCTTTCCTTCACTTCTTCCTTATTAATGTTGGCTCTGGTTTTTATGGATTTAGTGTTATATAAAGGGTGTGACTCACTGTTTGAAAGGAAACTTCTATCACTAAGGGAAATGAATTAGAATGAATAGTCAGTTGGCAGATCTTCCACTGAACCATATTTATTTCCCTGCACATACTAAGGACGAGAAAGGGTCTGTCTGCGTTTTAGGGAAAGTTAAAAGGTCAAGGTGTAGCTATAAAACAGTTTTTGTTGGCTGGTTATTTCTTCCTGCAGGGTTCTGGCCAGTTTCATCGTTGGATTGTTCAACCTGTATGAAGACCTGTACTTCACCTACCTTGAGATCAACCCACTGGGTAGGTCCTGTCATACAATCCTACCACATCCAACACTCCTACCAACCTCCTACCACAGCCTAAACATGATGCTCTGAACAACTCCCTCATCCAGACAAACACTCACAGCCTCATCATTTTGTCATCGAATTAAGACGTTTGGTTTGGTTTGGGGGGGAATAAAGATCTGACGGAATCTAAAAACATCTCCTTGTAGGAAAACATAGAGGAGCAGAAGTTCATTACAACATTCTAATTCTGAGGGGGGAAACTGGTTCAATAATTAATGTTCCTGCTGTTGGATGACTGCAGTGTGTTTTATCAGGGTGTAATTGGTCATCAGTACCAGGTTATATGCCCCGTGGCAGCTGTTCCTGTGGAGGGGAGAGGACTGGGGCTGCTGAGACCTCCCCTCCTGCTTTGATGTCTCCCCCACACCCCCTGCCTCTCCAATCTCCCCTTCCTGCAGTGTGAGTAGGGACTAGGGAGGTTAGGACGCCCCCTGGGGGATGTACATGGTCCTCTCTCATTTCACCTGCGTTCTATTTTAGAGATCACCCCCGCAGTGGCACTGCTGGAGACCAGCAGGTTTCTGTGGAAACTAAACGAACGAACACACAGTGTCAGTGTTTATCTAAACAAAACCGTGCCGTTTCCAACCATACCTGACCCCAGAACAAATCCACTTAGGTAGGGTGGAAGCAGTGAGGTACAGATGGAGAACAGTACTCTGATTCAATCAGAATGGAAGAAGCCAAGTGAATGTCAATAAGAGGATGTGGTTCTTTGCCTTCTGTATTTAACCCTACAATGCCCCGGGCTAACGTGCTTCTATTTGCCTTCCGTGTCGTGTCCCTCTCTCTGTTTCCTTTTCCCAGTGGTCACGAAGGATGGCGTGTTTGTGCTGGACATGGCGGCTAAGATCGATGCCACGGCGGACTACCTCTGTAAGGCCAAGTGGGGCGACGTGGAGTTCCCTCCACCCTTTGGCAGGGAGGCCTACCCTGAGGTGAGGACAATCACCTGACTGCTAGCCAGAGGCTGCTATGTCCATTTTGTTACATAGAAGGAACTAGAAGGATAAGGGCAGTTTCAAGGAAGTTCTAACATATTATACAATCGCTTTACAAGTAATTATGTAAAGACCAGAGTTTGGGTCAATTCAGAAAGTATATCCAATTCAACATTTTCCTCATTGAAAATCATGGCAGAGAATTTGAATTTCAAGTGTACTTCTGGAATTGAAATGGATTTGACCCCAACCCTGATAAAGACTTGAAATATATTTTCAAATAAGCCTCCACCTAAGTTAATCTGCAGAAGAATCACAGATCTACATGCTGTATCAGGTTCCTCATTAGTTATTTTTGCTGTCTAGATGCACACCTTTACAGTGATCAAGGTTTCTGTTCCTTCCATGACTATTTTATGAGTCCTCTGGCTGTCCCAGCTATGGAGAGGGAGGTTGATCAGGAAAGGGACTGGGGGAGTGACTAGCACAGAGAATAATCAGCCTTGACTCATACTGAGTTAGTACCTTATCTCCATGGCGATACCATAGCACACCCCAGTAGCGACGGTTGTCAGGGTGGAGGGCTACAGGGACAACAGGGATGTAGTGACCTCATTAGACGTTATGATTCTATACCTAGATATTGTGTAATTTGTCTCCGTTTCTGTGGCCCAGTCTAGATTTAAAATGTTAGACCAGTGTTTTGTGTCTTTATTGATTATTTAATTGGCTTGTGCTTTGATAGTTGTTTTTGGCAGTATGGTTAAGGGTCTCTGTGTGTGTGTGTGTGTGTGGGTCTGAGCTGCTTTGAGACAGAGGGTCTGTCTTGGTGCTGCCGGCACCAGACGGGCCTGCTGTCAGTCTGGGGTGGAGCCACGGTACCAGCGGGTGCCTTTGATTGGGTGTGTCCCCAGCTGTGTCCCTCGCTGTCACAAACAACCAGCTTTGATTGGCAGCAGGCTGTTTTTACTGCCTGGAAATGTCCATGTATCTTATTTTCCCAATAGTATCAGAAATGAGTGTTTCACCACACAGGAACATCCCACATGAGCAGGTGCACATCATTTTTTATTTTTAAATCTGAGGAGAAACATTCATATTTGAAAGTGTGGACCTGGGCTACCAGAGATGTTTATCCTCTGTCGTTGAACCAGGATGAAATGAGTTTGAAAAGGGAACGACGTGATTGGGGTATTACAGCCTAATGAAGTGGTGCTCACAAACTGATGGCCTGATCCCTGCTGCAGTCAGGAAACCGTGCGTTCCCACTACCCCCACTGGACCTTCAGCTAAACCTCCCCTTTGGCTCTTGCAGGAGGCCTATATTGCAGACCTGGATGCCAAGAGTGGTGCCAGTCTCAAACTCACCCTGCTCAACCCCCGTGGAAGAATCTGGACCATGGTGGCAGGAGGAGGGGCTTCCGTCGTCTACAGGTAGAGTCACCAATCACAATGTCTCAATCTCAGCCATGTGTCTTCACCTCAGCATGCCAAACAATGCTACCAATAACATGTTTGGAGTTTCTCTCAACACTCCCATATTCTTTCATTGTGGTGTTGCTAATGGCCCTGTTAGCTTAGTTTCTGGCTGGCTCCTAGGCTACGCTACCTCGGTTGTAATAGGTGAGTGCACCAGCTAGTGATGCAACAATCAGATTGATGGCGCAGCCGAGACCAGACGCTGCTGCTTGTTCTGCAGAGAGCTAAATGATATCCTCTTAACGAGAGTCTGGAGGAATGAGGAGCCTTCCGTCTGTCAGAGGCATGAGGCGTAAACGTACACAGACACGCCTACTGTGACTGAATGCTTCTGTGGATTGGACTAGTGTCTGTATAGATTGTTTTAACACTGTTGACAGATTGGGGGAGAGAGACTTGGTTGATCTAATTCAACTTTCACAATGCACTACTCTACTGAATGTACAGTATACTGTAGGTTTTTCTTGAGGTGATTGTGTGTATTGTCCCCTGCACCCCTGTGTTTGTGTGTTTTTATCCAATGGGATCCCTCCTACACAGTGACACCATCTGTGACCTGGGTGGAGTTGACGAGCTGGCCAATTACGGGGAGTATTCAGGAGCGCCCAGCGAACAGCAGACCTATGACTATGCCAAGACCATCCTGTCCCTGATGACCCGCGAGAAACACCCCGACGGAAAAGTCCTGATCATCGGAGGAAGCATTGCAAACTTCACTAACGTTGCAGCCACATTTAAGGTAGATCTAAAAAATGTATCCACAGAGCTGAACACAATATCTGAAGCAATTGTGATTTAGATTCCCCTAGCGTTAGGCTACTCTGAGATCCACTCTTGTCTGGGTTCTAGGGCATTGTCCGAGCCATTCGGGACTACCAGGGCCCCATAAAGGAGCATGAGATCACCATATTTGTCCGACGTGGGGGCCCCAACTACCAGGAAGGCCTCAGGGTCATGGGCGAAGTGGGTGAGTAGCTCCACAATAAATAAAAGTACCTTTAGCAAGAGATGTTCATGGTCTTGTATTTCTCCTAATTTCCTCTGTGATAAATGTCAAGCCAATGCTATTTTTTTTAGCTTTGATTGACACACTCAACCTTCTGTGTGTGTGTGTGTGTGTGTGTGTGTGCCATGTTTCCATAGGTAAGACTACTGGCATCCCCATCCATGTCTTCGGCACAGAGACTCACATGACTGCCATTGTCGGCATGGCGCTGGGCCACCGACCAATACCCAAAGAGCCTCCCGTCGCCGCCCACACCGCCAACTTCCTGCTCAACTCCAGTGCCAGTTCATCTGTAGGTTACACTAGGCCTATAATTAGCTTCAGGGCAATTCTATCATTTTTCAATGCGGTCAAAAATGTGATGTTGCTGTTTTTTAGGATATTTCCAGAATAACACTCTGAAATTGTGAAAATTATGATAATGACTTTCTAATGAAAGAGATTTTTGAGAGACAAAATGCCTGGAATTTCAGCCTGTTCAGGTGGGATAATCTGATCTGAATATTCTGACCAATGACCAGTCACCATTTATTTGCATATATGTATCCTCCCACTTTGAAGGGGTAATCGGGGTGGGCTCTAGAGTCTAGATGATCCTATCTGCTAATCAGGACTGTATGTAAATATATTAACATTTTGTTTCTGCACACCCACACAATCAGACAGCGCATTTCAATGGCAAAAGGAGGCTCAGGAAAATAAATTATAATTTTAAATTCTAGTTCTTTTCACGAAATAAACACACACACACAGTGATTTATTAGACAAACAGGGATGATATGAAAATAAGACTGTTACACCCGATGACCTCAAAAAAGGTCAACATTTTAAAAACAGTGATTTTCAAACACTGAGATTCACGGTGGACGTGTTTCCCATGCTGGCACGTTGAGGTCATCTGAGGTGCGTCTTTGTGTGTAGAGCATTGCCTGGCTTTGTAAGCTGCTGTGGTTATTAAATGACAGCCAGGAGACAAAACACTAGGCCTGTGCTGTAGCCTGCAGGGCTCCAGTAATAATGTGCTGCACCGGGGCTTTCAGAGAGATGCGTCCGTGGTCATGCGTGTGTTTTGGGAAGGGGACCCACTTCCATTTGATGATGTCAGGGCAAAAGGGGGAAAAAAATATGAAAGCAGCAAATACACATGCACAGCTGAATGTCGTTTAGTGAATTTGAATGAATTTAAACTGTGGGGAGCCCAGCATTTAGATTGTTTTTAAAGCAGGTTCAACACGAGTCCACTGTGCCACAGACATAGTCTGTACATAGGGCTCTACTGTGCAGCTGGCATCACTGCAGGTTTATCACACAAGGCTTCATTGTAAAGCTCGCACCATGCTACTCTCTCTCTCTCTCTGTCTCTGTCTCTCTCTCTCTGTCTGTCTGTCTGTCTGAAGGTAATGTGGTGCTGTCGCAAATAAAACATGGCCGTTTTTAGGCAAGTCGTTCAAATCAAGGCTGTTCTAGGAAGGCATGTGTGCATCAGAGCTGGTGTTCACATGATTAGCTCTTCAACAGAATGTAACTCTTCCTTCTCCTGTCTTCCCTCTCTCCTCTGTCCTCTCCAGACCCCAGCCTCCAGCAGGACAGCCTCCTTCTCTGAGAACAAGGCTGGCACCGGGGCCTCTGCTGCCAAGAAGGCCAAGTCAGGGGCCCCTCCAGGTGAGTTCCTTGATGAGACCACACACACACACACACACACACACACACACACACACACACACACATGAAACGTAAGAATAATGCTTCTCATGTATTTATGTAAAAGTCTTGCCACGCTTTAATGGAATGCAGTTTTACAAGCCGGGTTGGGGTCAATTCCATTTAAATTCCAGTCAATTCAGGAAGTACACTGACATTTAAATTCTCTTCAATGCTTTTTAATTAGGAAAATGTGGAATTTTATTTTCCTGAATTGAAATGGAATTGACCCCAACCCTGGTAGCGAGAGGCTTCCTTGAGAGCCCTTGCTCTCATAAAATGTGAGTTTCTGTGTCCCAGCTCCCCCTGGTGGCCATTAGGGGTCTCACAGCCCACATCAGCCCAGCATCTGTTGTGAAAAACCTTCCCTTTCGGATGGCATTATCTACGCAAATTCTGAATGTAATAACATTGATTATATTGTTTCTGTTTTTATTTTTTTTATTTTATTGTTGTGGCGCCACAGAGCGACAGGTGACGTCAGACAGTCCAGGAGGTAGGACACTCCCCTGTCAGACTGACTGACTAGGCCTGGAACATGGCTCTCCTCCTAGCCCACTTGTGAAGCCCTCGAGCTGGGTCATGTGCTCCTGTCCTCTCCTCTCTCTCACGTGCCTGTGCTAGAAGTGGCTTTTATTTCTATGGTGTTGTAATGGTTCATCCATGGGGAACAACTAAGACAATATTGAAGTAGACGACTACATTTCTGATCACATTTGTAGTCCTTAGAGGGGAGTTTCTGACATCCAGAAACATACCGTGTTAACATGTTGTTTTGGATGGTTGCGGGTTCAGCTTCTGTCTCACTAACCCCTGTGGTTTCCTGTCGGTTGTGATGTCTCAGTCAGCGGCTGGCTGTCAGTGTTTGGTTCCTTCACTGTCTAAAAACTGTTTGCCCTGCCATGTGTTTTCTGTTGATGTTGTGTGCCCTGCTCTATCACACCTCTTAGCAGAGAAAGAGACTTCTTTAAAGCTCGTACCTCTCTGTAGTGAGTCAAAAGCCCTTTCTCTCCTGGTGCAGTAATAAGGAGATCAAGCTATTTTTCTCCCTCTGAGTAAATGTGTGTGTGTGTGTGCACGCCAAACCTCTCTTCATTGTCTGAGTGACTTTGCATTTTGTAGTTAACCTTCCCCTCCATCTCTCTCTCTCTCTCTCCCTCCATCTTTCCTCCTGTCCCTCTCCCTTCCTTGTCCCCTGTGTGTTCCTGTCCCTGCAGTCAAGGCGTCAACTCTCTTCAGCAAGCAGACCAAGTCCATCGTGTGGGGCATGCAGACTCGGGCCGTGCAGGGCATGCTGGACTTTGACTACACCTGCTCCAGGGATGATCCCTCTGTGTCTGCCATGGTCTACCCATTCACGTAGGTGTCTCTTTCTTTACTTCCTGTCTCTCGACTTCCTGTATACCACTCTAACTGTCGTGCCCCGAGACCACGGAGAGGTGTTGAAAATAACAAGCTGCGTGTGTGTGTGGTTGTGCGTTCACACATGCTTATCTTATTTGTCTGGTTCATCGTTCGATACTCAACGTTGTGACTGTCTGTGTGTTCCAGTGGGGACCACAAGCAGAAGTTCTACTGGGGCCATAAGGAGATCCTGTTGCCTGTCTATAAGAACATGGGCGACGCCATGAAGAAACACCCGGAGGTGGACGTGCTCATCAGCTTCGCCTCGCTCCGCTCTGCCTTCGACAGCACCATGGAGACCATGCAGTACCCGCAGGTTGGTAGTGCCATCCAGAGGGTGTCATCTAATGGTGAGAGAGCAGTAGATCTGACCCACTGTAATGCTTTCAGATCCACACCATCGCCATCATAGCCGAGGGCATCCCTGAAGCCCAGACCAGGAAGATCATTAAGAGGGCGGACGAGAAGGGTATCACTATCATCGGCCCGGCAACGGTAGAACCCTCGTACTCTACACTCCTCACTTACAGTATGTGAGGCCTGCTTTTTAAAGGAGTAGAGTGTCTTATCTAACTCTGTGTGTGTGCGTGCCCTTGGCCAGGTTGGAGGGATCAAGCCTGGCTGTTTTAAGATCGGGAACACAGGGGGCATGCTGGATAACATCCTGGCCTCTAAGCTGTACCGTCCAGGCAGTGTGGCCTACGTGTCCCGCTCTGGAGGCATGTCCAACGAGCTCAACAACATCATCTCCCGCACCACCGACGGAGTCTACGAGGGAGTGGCCATTGGAGGAGACCGGTAAGAGTGTGGCTGTGTGTGTGTGAATGGGGTGGATAAGATTACTGATGTATGTCTGTGTGTGTATATTTAATGCTTATTTTTTTCATTAGATACCCAGGCTCAATCTACACAGACCATGTGCTGAGGTACCAGGACACCCCAGGGGTAGAGATGATCGTAATGCTGGGAGAGGTGAGGAATTGAAAGACACACACACACACACACGTCTACATCATTGCTGCTAATGGCCCCCTCCACTGAGTATAAACTAACCATAAAAAAATAAAGCTGATCCTTTTAACACAATTAATTTATTTTCAACAAGCATAGCTAATTATCGTCGACATCTATGACCAGACTAATTCCATGCTTGGATACTCGCCTCTGCAAGTGTGTGTGTGTGTGTGTGTGTGTGTGTGTGTGTGTGTGGACTTCCTTTTAAAAGCACTGTTGGTCTCCCTTCTAGATTGGCGGCACAGAGGAGTATAGGATCTGCCAGGGCATCAAGTCAGGCAGGATCACCAAGCCTGTGGTGAGCTGGTGCATCGGGACCTGTGCCACCATGTTCTCCTCAGAGGTGAGTGTGATGTGCAGCGGGAAGCGTTTGGGATGGAGGGGTTAAAGGTCATTGGATTGATATCACAGAGACTTACAGGGTAGGCATACTGGAAGAAAGGGTCTGGTTATGGGATTGGTGACGGTTTCCTATGATTTCACCTGTCTGTCTCCTGTAGGTCCAGTTTGGTCATGCTGGAGCGTGTGCCAACCAGGCCTCGGAGACAGCCGTGGCCAAGAACCTGGCTCTGAAGGAGGCCGGAGCCTTTGTACCCAAGAGCTTTGACGAGCTGGGAGATGTCATCAAGTCAGTGCAGAAAATCTCACACTTATATGATTTCGAAAAACATACATCCAAGCCACAACGTAAAATTGACCGTTTTAATACAAAAGCACTGTTGTGAAATTGAAGTTTCCCACCCTCATGTACAGATCAGTGTATGACGACCTCGTTGGCAAAGGAGTCATCGTTCCAGCTATGGAGGTGCCCCCGCCCACTGTGCCAATGGACTACTCTTGGGCCCGGGTGAGTAATCACAACCAGTCAGTGCCACGCTGGCTCATGTCTCCTCAATCAATCCCATCAATCAAATGTATTTATGAAGCCTTGTTTACATCAGCCGATGTCACAACGTGGTGTACAGAAACCCAGTCTAAAACCCCAAACTGCAAGCAATGCAGATGTAGAAGTACGGTGGCTAGAAAAAACTCCCTACAAAGGCAGGAACCTAGGAAGAAACCTAGAGAGGAACCAGGCTCCGAGGGGTGGCCAGTCCTCTTCTGGCTGTGCCAGAACATGGCCAAGATGTTCAAACGTTCATAGATAACCAGCAAAATCAAATACAATTCTATTAGTCACATGCGCCAAATACAACAGGTGTAGTAGACCTTACAGTGAAATGCTTACTTACGAGCACCTAACCAACAGTGCAGTTTCAAGAGTAGGAGATAAAAGTAACAAGTAATTAAAGAGCAGCAGTTAAAGCTAACAATATATACAGGGGGGTGCCGGTACAGAGTCAATGTGTGGGGGCACCGGTTAGTTGAGGTAGTATGTACATGTAGGTAGATTTCATTTAAAGTGACTATGCATAGAGTGGCAGTGGTGGGGAGGGGGGGGGGGGGGGGCAAATGCAAATAATCTGGGTAGCCATTTGACTAGATGTTCAGGAGTCGTATGGCTTGGAGGTTGAAGATGTTTAGAAGCCCCTTGGACCTAGATTTGGTGCTCCGGTACCGCTTGCCGTGTGGTAGCAGAGAGAACAGTCTATGACTAGGGTGGCTGGAGTCTTTGACAATTCTTAGGGCCTTCCTCTGACACCGCCTGGTTTGGAAGTCCGGGATGGCAGGAAGCTTGGCGACAGTGATGTACTGGGCCGTTCGCACTTCCCTCTGTAGTACCTTGCGGTTGGAGGCCGCTCAGTTGCCATACCAGGAAGTGATGCAACCAGTCAGGATGCTCTCGATGGTGCAGCTGTAGAACCTTTTGAGGATTTGAGGACCCATGCCAAATCTGGGTCAGATAATAATAATCACAGTGGTTGTAGAGAGTGCAACCGGTCAGCATCTCGGGAGTGATGTCAGTTGGCTTTTCAGTTGTCAGTTGGCTTTTCAAGCCAAATGTCAGTTGGCTTTTCATAGCCGATCATTCAGAGTTAGAGAGAGAGAGAGATCAATTTATTCACTTCACACAGGCAAAATACTCTAGATATAACAGACTGACACTAGCAAACTATTGCAGCATAAATACTGGAGGCTGAGACAGGAGGGGTCAGGAGACACTGTGGCCCCATCCGACGATACCCCCGGACAGGGCCAAACAGGCAGGGTATAACCCCACCCACTTTGCCAAAGCACAGCCCCATACCACTAGATGGATATCTTCAACCACCAGCCTGCTACCCTGAGACAAGGCCGAGTATAGCCCACAAAGATCTCCCCCACGGCACAAACCAGCACAGGAAGATCACGTCAGTGACTCAGGTGACACACCCCGCCTAGGGATGGCATGGAAGAGCACCAGTAAGCCAGTGACTCAGCCCCCGTAATAGGGTTAGAGGCAGAGAATCCCAGTGGAGAGAGGGGAACCGGCCAGGCAGAGACAGCAAGGGTGGTTGTCGCTCCAGTGCCTTTCCGTTCACCTTCATACCCCTGGGCCTGACTACACTCAATCATAGTGCCTACTGAAGAGATGAGTCTTCAATAAAGAATTAACGGTCAAGACCGAGTTTGCATCTCTCACATGGATGAGCAGACCATTCCATAAAAATGGAGCTCTATAGGAGAAAGCCCTGCCTCCTGCTGTTTGCTTAGAAATTCTAGGGACAGTAAGGAGGCCTGCGTCTTGTGACCATAGCGTACGTGTAGGACTGTACGGCAGGACCAAATTGGAAAGATGGGTAGGAGCAAGCCCATGAAATGCTTTGTAGGTTAGCAGTAAAACCTTGAAATCAGCCCTAGCCTTAACAGGAAGCCAGTGTAGAGAGCCAAGCACTGGAGTAATATGATCCATTTTTTTGGTTCTAGTCAAGATTCTAGCAGCCGTGTTTAGCACTAACTGAAGTTTATTTAGTGCTTTATCCGGGTAGCCGGGAAGTAGAGCATTGCAGAAGTCTAATCTAGAAGTGACAAAAGCATGGATACATTTTCATTTTTCATTTTTGAACAAAGTTTATGATTTTTGCAATGTTACGTAGATGGGAAAAAAGCTGTCCTTGAAACAGTCTTGATATGTTCGTCAAAAGAGAGATCAGGCTCCAGAGTAACACAGAGGTCTTTCAATTTTATTTGAGATAACTGTACATCCATCAAGATTACTTGTCAGATCCAACAGAAGATCTCTTTGTTTCTTGGGACCTAGAACTAGCATCTCTGTTTTGTCCGAGTTTAAAAGTAAAACATTTGCCGCCATCCACTTAGTTGAAGTCAGAAGTTTACATACACCTTAGCCAAATACATTTAAACTCAGTTTTTCACAATTCCTGACATTTAATCCTAGTAAAAATTCCCTGTCTTAGGTTAGTTAGGATCACCACTTTATTTTAAGAATGTGACATGTCAGGGGTCAAACATTTCAGGTAACCTTCCACAAGCTTCCCACAATAAATTGGGTAAATGTTTGCCCATTCCTCCTGACAGAGCTGATGTAACTGAGTCAGGTTTGTAGGCCTCCTTGCTCGCACACACCTTTTCAGTTCTGACCACACATGTTCTATAGGATTGAGGTCAGGGCTTTGTGATGGCCACTCCAATACCTTGACTTTGTTGTCCTTAAGCCATTTTGCCACAACTTTGGAAGTATGCTTGGGGTCATTGTCTATTTGGAAGACCCATTTGTGACCAAGCTTTAACTTCCTGTCTGATGTCTTGATGTTGCTTGAACATATCCACATAATTTTCCGTCCTCATGATGCCATCTATTTTGTCAAGTGCACCAGTCCCACCTGCAGCAAAGCACCCCCACAACATGATGCTGCCACCTCCGTACTTCACAGTTGGGATTATGTTCTTCGGCTTGCAGGCCTCCCCCTTTTTCCTCCAAACATAACGATGGAAATTATTGCCAAACAGTTCTATGATTGTTTCATCTGACCAGAAGACATTTCTCCAAAAAGTACGATCTTTGTCCCCATGTGCAGTTGCAAACCGTAGTCTGGCTTTTTTTATGGTGGTTTTGGAGCAGTGGCTTCTTCCTTGCTGAGCGGCCTTTCAGGTTATGTCGATATAGGACTTGTTTTACTGTGGATATAGATACTTTTGTACCTGTTTCCTCCAGCATCTTCACAAGGTCCTTTGCTGTTGTTCTGGGATTGATTTGCACTTTTTGCACCAACGTACGTTAATCTCCAGGAGACAGAACGCGTCTCCTTCCTGAGCGGTATGACGGCTGCGTGGTCCCATGGTGTTTATACTTGCATACTATTGTTTGTACAGATGAGCGTGGTACCTTCAGGCGTTTGGAAATTGCTCCCAAGGATGAACCAGACTTGTGGAGGTCTTGGCTGATTTCTTTTGATTTTCCCATGATGTCAAGCAAAGAGGCACTGAGTTTGAAGGTAGGCCTTGAAGTATATCCACAGGTACACCTCCAATTGACTCAAATGATGTCAATTAGCCTATCAGAAGCTTCTAAAGCCATGACATGATTTTCTGGAATTTTCCAAGCTGTTTAATGGCACAGTCAACTTAGTGTATGTAAACTTCTGACCCACTGGAATTGTGATACAGGGAATTATAAGTGAAATAATCTGCCTGTAAACAATTGTTGGGAAAATTACTTGTGTCATGCACAAAGTAGATGTCCTAACCGACTTGCCAAAACTATAGATTGTTAACAAGAAATTTGTGGCGTTGTTAAAAAACAAGTTTTAATGACTCCAACCTAAGTGTATGTAAACTTCCGACTTCAAATGTATGTCTGAAACAAAGGCTTCCAGGGCAATTGTGGCAATTTTGGGGCTTCGCCATGTTTCATCGAAATGTACAGATGTGTATAGTCCACATAGCAGTGAAAGTTAACATTGTTTCCGAATGACATCACCAAGAGGTAAAATATATAGTGAAACAATCAGTGGTCCTAAAATGGAACCTTGAGGAACACCGACATGTACAGTTGATTTGTCAGAAGACAAACCATTCAGAGACAAACTGATATCTTTCCGACAGATAAGATTTAATCCAGGCCAGAACTTGTCCGTTTAGACCAATTTGGGTTTACCAATCTCTCCAAAAGAATATGGTGATCGATAGGGTCCAGTATGCAGCTTGAAGGTTTAGAGGCCGAGACTAGTTTCATCAATGTGTCAAGAGATATAGTATTAAGAAACTTGAGTGTCTCCCTTTGATCCTAGGTCCTGGCAGTGTTGTGCAGACTCAGGACAACTGCGCTTTTGGATAAATACGCAGATTTAAAAAGTCTGTCATTTTCTTTCTAATGATCATTAACTTTTTGTCAAAAGAAGTTCATGAATTTATCACTGCTGAAGTGAAAGCCATCCTCTCTTGTAGAATGCTGCTTTTTAGTTCTCTTTGCGATTGTATCAAAAATAAATTTGGGAATGTTCTTATTCTTCTCAATTAAGTTGTAAAAATAGGATGATGGAGCAGCAGTGAGGGCTCTTCGATATTGCACGGTACTGTCTTTCCAAGCTAGTCAGAAGACTTCCAGTTTGGTGTAGAGCCAATTCCGTTCCAATTTTCTTTAAGCTTGCTTCAGAGCTCGGGTATTTTCTGAAAACCAGGGAGCTAGTTTCTTATGACAAATGTTTTTAGGGGTGTGACTGCATCTAGGGTATTATGCAAGGTTAAATTTAGTTCCTCAGTTAGGTGGTTAACCGATTTTTGTACTCTGACATCCTTGGGTAGGAGGAGGGAGTCTGGAAGGGCATCTAGGAATCTTTTGGTTGTCCAAGAATTTATAGCATGACTTTTGATGATCCTTGTTTGGGGTCTGAGCAGATTGTTTGTTGCGATTGCAAACATAATAAAATGGTGGTCTGATAGTCCAGGATTATGAGTAAAAACATTAAGATCTACAATATTTATTCCACGGGACAAAACTAGGTCCAGAGTATGACTGTGGCAGTGAGTAGGTCCGGAGACATGTTGGACAAAACCCACTGAGCCGATGATGGCTCCGAAAGCCCAAAGTTCTGTGGACTTTGCCATGTGAATATTAAAGTCACCAAAAATTAGAATATTATCTGCCATGACTACAATGTCTGATAGGAACTCAGTGAGGAACACTCTATATGGCCTAGGAGGCCTGTAAAAAGTAGCTATGAGTTAGCGCTGAATCAGGATCTCTTATTGGCTCTGGACAATGCTATTGACTTCCATATAAGGCTAACTTCACGAACCGCATCAGACTGTGTTAAACTGAAACAGATGGAGAGCAATGGGAGGGTGTGGTGACTCTCTCTCCCTCGCTTTCCCCCTCTCTCTGTCCCTCTGTGCTGTAGGAGCTGGGTCTGATCCGTAAGCCAGCCTCCTTTATGACCAGTATCTGTGATGAGAGGGGCCAGGAGCTCATCTACGCTGGAATGCCCATCACTGAGGTGTTCAAGTCAGAGATGGGCCTGGGAGGAACCCTGGGACTGCTCTGGTTCCAGAGGAGGTACGCTTCTGTCCCCCAAAACATGAAACCGGGAAACGGTCAATAATACAAATACTGCCATTGTTCACATAAAACATTAAACATACACTATCATAATTTAATTTGATTCCAATTCTATGTCTCTGTGTTCTCCCTCCTTGCCCCAAGGCTGCCCAGTTATGCTGCCAAGTTCATTGAGATGTGTCTGATGGTGACTGCTGACCATGGTCCTGCCGTCTCCGGTGCCCACAACACCATCGTGTGTGCCCGTGCTGGCAAAGACCTCATCTCTAGCCTCACCTCTGGCCTGCTCACCATCGTACGACCATAGTCAAGTCAACCTCGACATTCTTAGGCCCACTCAAACCAGCAGAGTAGCCTCTTCTGAAGACAATGCCTCTGTTTTAAATAATGAATTCATTGAGCTTTGGTAGTGTCTCTTTGAGTGTTTATTTTTGTGTGTGTGATTTCCAGGGGGACCGGTTCGGAGGGGCCCTGGACGCTGCAGCCAAGCAGTTCAGCAAGGCGTTTGACAGTGGCATGCTGCCCATGGAGTTTGTCAATAAGATGAAGAAGGAGGGCAACCTGATCATGGGCATCGGACACCGGGTCAAGTCGGTGAGCACCGTCCCTGTGTCTCTGTTTGGATGTCATGTGTCTTTCAGATTTTTTACTGTGTGTGCGTGCGTGCGCTTCAGATCAACAACCCAGACATGCGGGTGCAGATCCTGAAGGACTTTGTGAAGAAGAACTTCCCCTCCACCCAGCTGTTGGACTACGCTATGGATGTAGAGAAGATCACCACCGCCAAGGTACTAACCCTGTCATCCTCTCCTGCACCCTGGATCACCCCACTGGGATCATCTGTTCTAAACCATGTCTTCACCTCTCTCCTGCGGTTTCAGAAACCCAACCTGATCCTGAATGTGGACGGTTTCATCGGAGTAGCCTTTGTGGACCTGCTCAGGAACTGTGGTGGATTTACACGGTAAATCCTATGCTATTTAACTCCAGTCAATTACATTCTACACAATGCAACTATACTACTGTGTCTGGGTCATCCGGCTGTCCCTTTTGTTGGCCTTCGCCTACATTCGCCTACATTCGCCTACATGTTGCATCAACTCATCATTGCCCTCTGGTGTTTGTCTTCCCCCTCAGGGACGAGGCTGATGAGTTTGTGGAGATCGGAGCACTGAATGGAATCTTTGTCCTGGGGCGGAGCATGGGCTTCATCGGTGAGTTGGGGGTCAGGGGTCATGACCCTGATGAGTTTGACCCTTAGAAATGGTAATGGGAAAGGGGCTATGGTGTAAGGAGCGGAGGATACGCAATATGATATTGCTAAAATTGGAACCTTACCTACGTTTCTACTTCTCCCTCAGGACACTACCTGGATCAGAAGAGGCTGAAACAGGGTCTGTACCGTCACCCTTGGGACGACATCTCCTACGTTCTCCCCGAACACATGTCCATGTAACCACGGAAACCAGGCCATGGACCCCCCCCCCCCCCCTCCCCCCAGTTACCCCACCACCACTGTACCCTAACCTCCACCCCCACCTGTGCTGTGTTTGGTCAGCCCCAAGTGGTGGGAGAGCAACAATGAGGACTGATATTATTATAGATGTGTCTTTCCAACAGTAATAAGGACAACCCTTTTAAATGAATACAGTTTCAGTTTTTAAAAATCAGTTGGCTGATCTAACATGCTGCAACCCCATTAATAATAGCAAGGCCTGCAAAACTGTGAAGCCACTCTGACTGTGTGTGTGTCTGCTAGAGAGATCAAGCAAGCTGCAGAGAGTGTGAAAAGAGGCTCATTCGTTGGTTGACCCTTAATAGTGTGGGAGTGCAGTTAATGCAATTCTCTTCCCAAGATTACCAGTAGGGATACAGATGATTGTCTTCCTATTTACTGCCAATACTACTACTACTACTACTACTACTACTACTACTACTACTACTACTACTACTACTACTTCTATACCACACCTATGCCTACAGTGAAGTACGTTGATGAGACTATCTCCCACTATCATCTCTCTCCGTAAACCAAGCATGTGTCTGTGTATCACAGACTTCCTGTGTGTCGCTGTGCAGTTCTCTTTCTTAAGTGTGTCGGTGCCATATTAAAATCATACGCTTTCTATCAGGGGTGAGCTGTAGTGCAATAATACTAGCTACTGCTTTACAGTTATATAGATTATAACTTTATTTATGTATAGATGTTTTAACAGCCGAGTAAATAAATGTAATAGATAGTATTAGCATACATTTTTGATGTACTGTAAATGCCCATGAAACTGTTGTGTTTAGACCGTTCGATATGCAGCTGACCGAGCATATTGGGCTGTAAATACAGTGAAAAGCTCATACTGTGTCCAGTATGGCAAAGGTACCATAGAATGCAGCATTATTTATCTGAACGTTACTAGCTAGACTAGCTCCATTGTGACCGGCTATTTCTCGTAAGATCTGCCTGTACTATTTGTGTTGTCATGTCAACACAATTTGTTTGATTTGTGATTAGTGAACTGAACGTGCCTCTGTAGAGATGTGTTGTAATATATTTTCAGAACGTTGTGACTGAGTATATTAAAGATGACCCATTGGAACACAGCTCTGTCTGGTTTTTCCGGTGTCGCGGATCATAAAATAAATGTGCTGTAATTGTTTCACTGTGTCATGCTTCATCCATCAGTTTATGAAATCATTGGTTTTAAAACAGCTACATTTATGATATCATATCCAATAACAACAGAGGATGTAGTGGCCTACTATGAGCAATCTTCGTTTTCTCAAACAGCCAGTGCATATGAGGGTCTACTAGACGACTTTAGAGCTCATTCTTCAGACCTCAGTCCACCTGTTCTATGCTCCGGGGGTGTAATTTCTGTACATTCATGGCAAAGTGATTCTACTCACTTATGTAACGGAGCAGGACTATGTATTGACCGTGCCCTTGTATGAAACAACATCCAGCACATGAAATGAATGGAAACATCCATGTGTAGCTTCCATTCAGGTCATTCAAAGACACCCACTCAGAGAAGGTGAATCGATGATACCCTGCTTCGGCAGAGAAAGCTGAGGTTGAAGAAGCACTAAAGCTGCTCCTGTCAGCCACAAGTGAGTGGGAGGGGCTTTACGTCACACGCCGAGCAGTCACGCCTTGCGTCCACTGCGCATGTCAGTAATTCCGTCTGTGTTTTGAGTTTATGTTTGTGTGTCTGCGTGTGTGTTCTTTCCCACACGAGTTTACTGCAATTCCGAATTCTCACAACCACCGCCAGAATGGCAGCTGCACCCCCGAACCCAGACGACTCTAGTCGGGGTAGTAGCGGTAGCAGCGCGCCCAGCGTCCTTGTCGGGGACGGGGACACGGAAGAGGCCGAGGATTTCACCTCCTCCTCCCACTGCACAGAGCTGTCTCGGCGGCAGAACGAACAGAGGAAGCAGGGATTGTTCTGCGACGTGACGCTGGCCTTCAGCAGTGGGGCGGCAACCGGGAATGTTCAGAGCTGTGAGTTTTCCGCTCATCGTTCTGTACTGGCCGCGGCTACGGACTATTTCACGCCGTTGCTGGGAGGGCAGTTCTCCGAGTCGCTGTCGGGTCGGGTTGAGATGAAGGAATGGAGCGCTGAATTGGGACCAGACCCGGAGACGGTGGAGAGTGTCATTCAGTACATGTACACGGGAGAAATACGTGTGAGCACCTGCAATGTGCATGAAGTGTTAGAGCTTGCTGACAGGTTTGTTTACAATTTAATTAGTGTTCCTTTTAATGTACATAATCCATTTAATTGCCACCTGCTAGTACTTGATTATTTGTATGTAGTTCAGTGACATAACAATGTTGTTTTGGCTTACTGGAGGTGTCACTGAAGCATATTGGCAAGGTTAGGGTTTAGGGTCGGGACGTCCTATGGATCCCGGATAGCACTGACCATCCTGTAACCTGTCAAACCTGAATTTGAGTGTGGTGAGTTCATGGGTGTCATAAATGGCCTTGCCCATGTTTGTTTCTCATGTTCTGTTATTGATTGTGTGCGTCGCCTGCAGGTTCCTGCTGCTGCACCTGAAGGAGTTCTGTGGGGAGTTCTTGAAGAAGAAGCTGAGCCTGGCCAACTGTGTGGCGGTGCACAGCCTGGCCCACATGTACACCCTGGACCAGCTGGCTCTGCGGGCCGCAGACATGATCCGACGCAATTTCCACAAGGTCATCCAGGACGAGGAGTTCTACACCCTGCCCTTCCACCTGGTGAGGGACTGGCTGTCTGACGCAGAGATCACCGTGGACGAGGAAGAGGTGCTGTTTGAGGCTGTGGTGAAGTGGGTCCAGAGGAACACAGAACAGCGGGGGAGGTACTTTGAGGAGTTGTTCCGTCTCCTCCGGCTACCCCAGATTAAGCCCACCTATCTGACGCGCGTGGTGAAGAACGAGGCACTGGTGGCGGCCAACGAGGCCTGTCTCCGCCTGGTGTCCGATGCCGTGGAGGGCCACGCCATCCGCTGTGAGAACCTCAAGTCAGCTGACCTGGAGTTCTGGTCGTCCTACATGGCCTCCTTCCAGCCGCGCTTCGGTCAGAACATGGACGTGATCATGGTGGTGGGCGGGGTGTCGGAGGGGGGTGACTACCTGAGTGAATGTGTGGGTTACTTCATCTACGAGGACCGCTGGGTTAACCTGCCCCACATCCACAACCACCTGGATGGCCATGCCATCGCCACCACAGAGTCCCACATCTACGTAGCGGGATCCATGGAACCGGGCTTCGCCAAGACCGTGGAGCGCTATAACCCCAACCGCAACACCTGGGAACAGGTGAGCAACCTGACCACACGTAAACACTCCTTTGGTCTCACCTGTATCAAAGACATCCTGTATAGCATCGGTGGCCACGGCAACTTCAGCCCCGGCTTCAAGGACGTGAGCGTGTATGAGCCTGAGCCAGACAAGTGGCACAACCTGGAGTCAGCACCCAAGATCCTGCGGGACGTGAAGGCGGTGAGTGTGGAGGACCGCTACGTATACGTGACGGCGCGCACGCCAGTGGACACAGACAACGAGGACGGGCTGAAGACGGTCACCACACGTTACGACACAGAGAGCCGCCAGTGGCAGGACGTGGACTCCCTGCCGCTCATAGACAACTACTGTGTGTTCCAGATGGCCGTGGCCCCCACCAACTTCTACCACACGGCCTCGTGCTGCCCTAAGAGCTACACGGTGCGGGATGAGGCCGCCAAGCAGAAGATCAGCGCCCACATCTCAGACGAGATCCTGGAGAGCTTGCCGCCCGAGGTCACCAGCATCGAGGGCGCCGCCATCTGCCACTTCGACGAGGACGTGTTTGTGATCGGCGGCTGGAAGAACAGCGATGACGTGGACAAGCAGTACCGCAAAGAGGCCTACCGCTACTCTGCCGAACGGAAGCGCTGGATGCTGCTGCCGCCCATGCCCCAGCCCCGCTGTCGCGCCACCGCCTGTCACGTACGAATCCCCTACCGCTTCCTGTACGGCTGCCAGCGCTACCCCATGCCCCAGAACCTGGCCCGCCAGCGGGACCGTATGCAGCAGATGCAGCAGCTACACCGGCGCACCCTCACCCTGCGCAGGCAGCTGCAGTCTCAGATCGAGTGCTGAGCTGTCACAACCCCTGTCTGTCCATCACACCCACCCCAGTGGGGGAGCAGCCCAGTCCAGCTCCAAGCCCCAAACATCCCCTGGCAGCCATCGTCATCAACCCCCACCCATAACCTGCTGGAGCAGCGGCTCCTATGTTGCTCTCATGTTGGTTCATTTTCAAGAGATCTGTGCCAGATCATCAGGTTGAGATATTGGTGTTAGTAGTGACTGTGGTGTTCAAGGCTGGGAGGTGTGGGAGTGATGTGACTCTGTGCTGGCCAGGTGTTTGTCTATGTGGGGAGGACAGGCTGAATGTTACAAATGTGAATAGAGTGTTGTACAGTGACCAACATCGGACTACACTACGTATGTATGTCAGGCCCAGGTGATGTTTATCTTTTTATACATGTATATAGTTGTATATGTATACTTTTATTATATATAAATATTTTGTGTCCCCCTTTTATGCTTATATGATGTAGGCAATGTGACACTTATGTACGGCAGAATCTACATTCCTCCAATCCAATGTGCTTAGTGAAGTCAGTCGTTCTCTATGACATTCCACACTGACAGTCTGTCCATGCAAATATCACACACACTTACATACACACACTCTGTGCAGCTGTAGGGTCGGGACAATACCAGTATTGCGATGCTCGTTAGTGTTGTGGCAAGTGAACGTAACACAAAGCAGATTTAACTTCTTTAGGAAAACAAACATTTAATGTTTTCATCCAGAGTCACATTTATTTTTCCACAAATATTTTACATTTTACATGGGAAAAGTATTGCGATACTGGTGTCATGCTGGCCCTACCAATCAGTTGGACCAAACCCTTACCAATGCCCGATGGCTTTGCTTTATATTAGCTTCATCTGAATGGCTCTGCTTCTTGTTATTATAGCTTTGATACAGGAGCTCAACATGAATGGAAGGAGAATAGTCTCATTCCTATTTATTATCAGATCTACTGTCCAAGAGTGGACAAGAGCCTGGACTAGAACCCAGAATCTCTAGTGGCACAGCCACAGCACCACTTGGGAGGCCCATTAAGGAAACAGTCTTAACATGGTAACATTCCATCAACCATTGCGTTGAATTATTCTTCAGTCTTCTGCTCGTCACATTCCTGTTGGTTGGAAACATTGTGTGGAAGGCCCTAGGTGGGAGTCTGTGAGTGAATGTTTCTCTTTTTGTTTTTGTCTGCATTGGTTTTATGGAGTTTAATGGCTGGAGGGTGTAGTTCCGATGGAGGACTTGATAACGTGTGTGTCTTGAGTACGGTAAGAATGCTTGGCAAAGCTGGTGAAAAGCATGCCTAGTAGTGCACTTCTACCCTTAATCAGTTGGTCATATTTATGTCCGATTGGGTTTACCTGTTATATTTGGCCAATTTTTATTTTTTTATGTATCATTTAATCCAACTCCAGCCGATAATCTATTCTGTTCCCATGTGAGAAAATATGTACACTAGAGTGATTTGCCTAGTAATCCAAAATGAATGTGATGTGAAGTGTGAGGGAAACCTGTTGCTGTACCTCAGGGCTTATTCAGGGGTTCATCTGAGAGATCCGGCCGGCCACATTGTTGCATGTTCTCCTCACCCTCCAAAGACAATCAGGGGGAGGGGGTACTTCAGGGGTACTCTGGGCAGAGCAAAATTCAGTTAGTGGTACGGTAACCAAAAAAGGTTGTGAACCACTGGTATAGACTAGAGGGTATCCTTATGTTACTGAGCGGAATGACCATATCAAGGTGAATGTGTTGAGTTCAAGAGTTCATTGATTGTTATAAGCACTATCCCTGAAGCTAATTTATAACATAAAGCACTATGATTTTGAGAATGCAATGCAAGTGTATTTCCTCAGTTTTGTTTCTCTTGCATAGCATTTGAAATAATTGTATTGACATATGTTGGCAATATATATGTTGCTTTGCATGTGGCAGTCGGGCATTGGGTCAATATATTGGATGTAAAAAAAATAAAAATAAATGCTGATGTCATCACTTGCAATTAAAATGTCCATTTTTTTTATACGACCTTGGTTTACCATATTTCTTGTGTAAATTCTGAATGTCATTTTGGCCAATATTATTGGGCAGTTTTCAAGCCTAGCTCTATAAACATCTGTCTTTTTCTTGGGTGGAATTTTCTCCTCCAATGTGACAACCTCCTTTTTTTATTTCTTTTTTACAAATTATAGAGAATGATAGAGAAAGCATCCCTATATAGTTCCGATTATGGCATCTGTGAGAGCATGGGCAGTGTCATTGAGGCATTATCCATTTTGAAGTAGTCAATTGGCTGATGACCAGTTGACAACATTAAAATGTTGGAAGCCCTCAATGTTGCTGCCAATGCTAAAACAGTATTTTGGCCACTAGAGGCCTCTATCATTTTCTATGGAACTAAGCTACATACATACACATGGCCATCAAACAATGCTGAGTACTATGCACAGAGTCATTGGGCATGAGCCAATTACAGTAATGCATTCAGTACAGTCAATCTTCCCTTCTAACACAGTAGGAAAATAATAGTACAATCACCCTTGCAGATGCAATAAGAAATATAGAAATGTATATATGCATATGGGATTTCTTCTGGGACATACAGCAGTGGATTTATTTGTGTATGGTAAATGCCAGTGGTAGGTGGGATACGGTGGGCAGGAAAGGGTAATAGTGGGGGATAGGGACGAGGGGGCGTCACACAGACAGGATGCTGTTGGAAGCGGAGAGCTTCAGCTCTTCCCGGGGGGACTGGAGGGAGTCCCGGGGGGCTGCGTACTGGGCCACGTTGGGAAGCCCGTGCACCACGCAGCAGCTGAGGGCACTGCGGAAGATGCCCATGTCGTGGGCGTCGTACCACTCCTCTCTTTTCTCGTCATAGCACTCCACGTTGAAGGTAGTGGTGAAGCCGTTGAAGCCCCCCACCACGAACAGGAGGTCGTCCACCACCTCAATGCCAAAGTTGCTGCGCGGGTTGAACATGGTGGGCACCGTACGCCATGTGTTGGTCAGCGGGTTGTAGGCCTCAGCGTTACGCAGGCGGTTAGCCCCATCGAAGCCGCCCACCTGGGAGAGGACAGAGGAAACTTGAGTCAAATATTTCTTAACTTTCAGCTCTTACTGAATAAGGCGTTGAAGTGCATTGTGCATGTACTGCATATGGATGTTCTGCTCACCGCATAGACCTGCTCCGCATAGGCGATGACCCCCACACCGCTGCGCCTGCTTCTCATGGGGGCGGTCAGAGTCCACTGGTTGGTCTGGGGGCTGTAGCTCTCTGCTGTGAACAAGCACTCATTCCCATTGAAGCCACCGCAGATGTACACCTAGAGAAAAGATCATGCCAACATTTTATAATCAATAGTCATTATCCATCATGAAGTTCTCTCCCAGGTCCCTCTGTTCCACTCACCTTGCCATGTAGTGTGGTAGCACTGGCATCACTCCTCTGCTCATGCATGGGTGCAATCAGGGTCCACTGGTTAGTCTCAGGCTCATAGCACTCAGCGGTGTTCAGTCGTACGTAGCCGTCAAAGCCACCCATAGCATAGATACAGCCATCCAGCACCGCCACACTGACGTAGCAGCGCCGAGAGTGCATGGGGGCCACCTGGTGCCAGGTCCGTGTGACAGGGTTGAACTTACGTACACTGTTAAAGTAGTCAACGCTGTCAAAGCCACCCACACAGTAGACAAAGCCATTGAGGTAAGCAGCTCCATGGTAGGCTCGAGGGCTCTCCTCCTGGGTCACATTCACCCACCGGTCAGCCCGCGCATCATACGCCTCAATGCCATTGGTGGGGCTGCCACCACTCCAGCCACCTATGGCCAATAGGATGGCATAAGGCAGGCGTGGGCGGGTCAGAGGGTTGCGGAAGTCAGTGTTGGAGGGCCCGTTCATGTTCAGGTCGTACATGGCCTTCAGGGCACTGATGATGATAGGCTTGCAGTCATCATTGTCCTTCACCAAGGTATTGTTCTTCACGTTGTTCATGAAGTAGTCGGCTGTCATCAAGGCCATGCGGACCTAAGCACACAGACACAGACAGACAGACGTGTGGCTAGCAGTTGACTAGCACGACACCCAAACTTACAAAAGTTATCCAACAGTAAAACATTGACACTATTGTTCACCTCTCACCTTGGGCAGCAGCACAGACACGTGGGCCTTGCGGTCCTGAGGCGAGTGGTTGATCCAGCGTAGGACCGCCTCAAACACAACATCCTCCTGCTTCACATTCAGGTCGTCCTTCTCGATGATGTCACAGAGCTGTGCCAGAGAGAGATCCATGAACTCTTCCGAGAAACGCACCATCTCAAAGTGGTGCAGGATGAAGAGGTAGGCCCGGCGGCGTAGATCAGGGCAGGAGTAGAAGTCTGCAAACTTGCAGATGCCGATGCAGTTCTGCAGACAGAGCTGGGCCTCCAGATAGTCACAGCAGGCCCTCATGATCCCCAGGATGCAGAACTGGTCTGCAGCCGCCAGGAGCGGTTCCACATTCTCCGCAGTCACAGGCACGGAACGTGTGTAGGCATACTCGATGATCAGGCGCATCATGTCTGGGTTCACACCAGGAATGCTGTAGACCCGCTTCTCAATGTTGTTCCAGCCACTTGTGAAGAGAGCACTGTGGGTCAAGGGTCAGGGGTATAATAGCACAATATTCTTCTCACTACAGCATTGCAATTGAACAAAGTTCCTCAGGACTCCCCAAAAGTAACTAATAATTACAGAGAGTTGGACCAAGCCAGAGATACCATAAATCTACAATGTTCTCGCATTCTCATTCAAAGTCAAGCGATGCCAGAATGGGAATGTCCTCTGGCCAGCACATCCCAACCCAACCTATCCCAACCAAGGGAAGCTACTCACCGGAAGTATGAGCTGCATCCACACAGGATGTTCTTGTGGGCATTGAACTCGATGCCATTGACTTTGATGACCACATCACAGAGTTTTCCCTCCAGACGTAACTCGTTAAAGATTGTACAGGTCATAGCACTCATTTTCCTCTCCATGTTGCATCTTTGAAATTTGGTGGAGGTGGCTGTCTCTTCCAGTTCATTCATTCCTTGCTATATTTAATGGGGGTTTGCTAGCTCTTCAGCTTAGACATTTGGCTGGTTTACTACAGCAGCTGTGTTCATCTAAGGATTGTGAATTGTGAATGTTCCACTTATATTATGTTCCAGAATTGTGCATTATTACATCACAGTGATGAGCAAATGGAATCAGAGCATCAGCCTCACCTGTCATAAAAAGTTTGTGTTTAATTTGATATATCTGACTGTTATGCCTACTGATCGTACAGTGAATGTGTAACAGTCATTTAACACTAATATTTGACACTACGTAATACATTTGATTAAATACAGTCCATTTCAGATGTAGTGAGAGGGAAATCGTGAATTAAGAATACATAGAAGCACACAATTTGCCATAATACTTTCTTCTGCTCTATCAGAACATAAATTATATTAGGAACATTTTAATACTGCTTTTGTGGTACTGGGGAAGATGTTAAACGCACACACTTACTTCCTCAATTTATGCAAGTAAATGCGCGCCCTCAGTATAGACTGGTTATTGCAGCATAGCTGACTAGCTAGCTATATAACTTATTGATTGCATTTCTAGCTAGGTCCATCGTTTGGCTCTTTGATCTTTTCTTGAATTAAACAACATCTCTCTAGAAAAATGGTACGTGTACTTTATTTTCCTGGTTGCCACTGAACGAATGACTGATGGCTAGCTAGCTATCAAACGTAACGTTAACGTTAGTTATTACAAACTAAGTTAGCTGCCTAATTTCTCCGAGTAGAATGGCTATGCCTATTGTTAGCTATGTGACAGTGACATAACATTACAAAAAAGGAAAATGCTTGTTAAGTGTGTGATTGGGGTGTTAGTTTACCCTAGTGTAAGATTCCATTAATTAAAGTCCTAACTGTGACGACAGCTGCAAATGAGGGGATGACATGCAATAGGTATGTGAATAGGTTTGTAGGCTACAGCTCCACAGTACAGTCCAACCAATACACAAGACTCCCGATGTTGTGTCCCAAAGCTAGGCTGCTGGCAAATCACTTTATTCTGTGGCCTGTATATGGTAAATGCTGTAAACAGTAGCAAGCACAGTGGCCTTTAGGGTTTATCGTCACAGAAGTGTTTAGGTGCGGCAGGTAGCCTAGTGGTTAAGAGCGTCGGGTCAGTAATCCAAAGGTTGCTGGTTCGAGTCGTTAAATCTGTGAAAAAATGTGCCCTTAAGCTTAATTGCTCCTGTATGTCACCCTGGATAGGACTGTCTGCTAAAAATGTAAAAAAATATAGTGCTGTAATATTTAGTTCTTCTGTTTTTCTCTCTCCTCACTACTTGTCTCCCTCCTCCATAGATCCCAGAGCTGTCCAGTCCCTCAGTGTGTATGAGGGACCCTCCCAGGGTGGAGGAGATCATCAAGACCATGCAGAAGGCTGGCACCAGCAAGATTCAGGTACCACCACAGAGATCCTATTCAATTGGGATTGTATACGTCATCCTATGGGTACCACACCCACGCGTTTCGATGTATTCTCCTAGTTCCATCCTGAGAGGTTTGCTTGATAATATGCTGACAATGTCTCTTGCTTTTTCAGGTCATTTCAGACTTTGACATGACCCTCACACGGTTTGCCTACAATGGGAAGCGGTGCCCTACCAGTCACAGTAAGTACAAAAGCTGGGATAGATTGTACGGAGAAGATACCAATGTGTACGCACAGTTAAGGGGTCCATATCTTGTCACTGATGTTTTTTTCGACAAGCCCATGAGAATGATGATGATTGCATCAGTATTATTTTTATAGATATCCTGGACAACAGCAAGCTCATCAGTGAGGAGTGCAAAGCACAGGTATATTTCAAATGTCATCAGAAAAACAACTAGACCACAGAACTTCTTCTGATTTGGCAGATACATTTGTGTAGATTAGAAAAACGATGACACAAGATTCACTGCTTACATATAACTATGTCTTTTCTAGATGCGTACTAGCCAGTTTTTCCCTTTCTGAGTGTTGTCCATTCTCCCTCCGTTCAGCTGAAGGACCTGCTCAACACATATTACCCCATAGAGATTGATTCCAAACGGACAGCGGAGGAGAAGCTGCCCCTCATGGTGGAGTGGTGAGTCACAGCTCTCTCTGAGCCAATCACTGCCCTTCTAGACCAGGAACGCATCACTTTGCTGTCAAACTGACCAATACCCTCTGTTCTACATCAGACATAGGCACCTCCCTGCGGTCTCATTTACCCAATGAGTCCCACTGTAATCCTGCCGCGTTTTTTGACTTCTGGGTTTGACTTCTGGGTTGTACCAATCGGATTCGTCTTATTCTTCTGCATCCAACCATTAGTCTGTGTGAAAAGCTGAGACTCTCACGAACACACACGTTTTGCTCAATGGCGCGAATGTAAGGGGTTCTTCTACACAGAAGGTCATAGGAAATCCTAGGACATAGTGTCTATAATACTGTAATAAGCTCACATAGCTCACAGCTCCAAACAGTTGTCATTGACCGTTTGGATATTCATTCCCCACTGACCAAACTATTTCTCTACAGCATTCATATACATTCATTTTGATCCGTTTTTTTTGTTGTTGCTTCAGCAGACCTTTTCTTTTTGACATGTGTCAATAAACTCACGAATGGAACTGTTTATGTCAAGTTGTTCTGTGTTCTACTTGTAGCCCTGGTTGTCCTGATAATAACATGGAAACGCACGTCATTGTGAGGCTAAATATAAGGGCTGGACATGCAGATAAATGAAAGTCAGATAAATGAAAAGACGATTTTTACTGGGGGTCTCGGGACTGATCGGGTTAACCAATCCCCTTGTGCCGTTCATCCCGTAGGTGGACTAAAGCCCATACTCTTCTGGTGCAGCAGCGCATCAGGAAAGACCTGCTGCAGGATGTGGTGAAGGAGTCTGATGCTATGCTCAGGTGAGAAGACCCTGCTACTGTTGCCAAGCCACAATTATGGCTGTTTAGTAGCGTAAAGTCATCGATAGCACAGTATGGTACCAAATGATGAAGCCTTATCAAGTCAATAATGTTAATGACGACCAGGATGATGACTGTAATGGTAGTGATTACAGCGCTATCTATGCCGCTGTCTCCCCAGGGAGGGCTACCAGCTGTTCTTTGACCACCTGCAGGAGCACAGCATCCCTCTGCTCATCTTCTCTGCTGGGCTAGGAGACGTGCTGGAGGAGGTGATCCGCCAGGCCGGGGTCTTTCACCCCAACGTCAAGGTCTTCTCCAACTACATGGACTTTGATGAGACTGTGAGTAGGCTATCGCTGACACACAAACCACAGTATATACGATACAGGTAGCCTCTATGGAATTGAGTGGGGAGAGGGGGTTGTCATGAAAACGCTTAGTTTCATTGCATTAAATGCGCTTTTCCTATGCTAGTGACCACGCAAAGACTGGGTGAAAGGTTAGTGGTTTGAGTGAGGATTTAACCCATTGGTGTCCCTCATTCTCAGGGAGTGCTGAAGGCCTTCAAAGGGGAGCTGATCCACATCTATAACAAGAGGGAGGGAGCTCTGCTGAACACGGGCCACTTCCAGGAGCTCAAGTCACGCCACAACGTCCTGCTGTTGGGAGACTCTCTGGGGGACCTGACCATGGCTGATGGGGTGCACAGCATGGAGAACATCCTCAAGATCGGCTTCCTCAACGACAAGGTACGGTAGTACTGGCTACACGTACACCAAAGCTCTCTCTTTCACACCCTAATAAACCCTCAACCACGCAAAAAAGAAATGTTTTTGTTTTTACTCTGAAGTTTTATTGTTTTAAGGCAATTGAGTGCTTGTTTTAATGCACAGTCAGCTTATTCAAGCACTGTTTAAATGTCGTTGGACATTGGCCGCTTGCTAACCGTTCCCCCTCTGCATGATCTTTCTCAGGTGGAGGAGAGGAAGACGTCCTACCTGAATGCTTATGACATCGTGCTGGTGAAGGATGAGACCATGGAAGTGCTGAACGCCCTGCTGCTCCACCTCACCAGCACCAAGTGACCTGGCCATGAAATTAATCTCACTGGCCAATCAGTAACGAGCCTTCCGACGCTACAGGAAGTATGTCGTACTGGTTAAGGAAGCTCTTGCTCAGGAAGTGCCAGTAGTCAGATACCATGAGTCAAGTCAGAATGGTATTGTTTTTGGTTTGTCTTTTACTAAAGCTCCAATGGCTGTTTGTGTGGGCCGCTGGGATGGATCCCAGACTGTGTTTTGGAGTCTCCCTTCCATGCTCCTCCAGTTGAATCCTTGTTGAACACTTACAACTTGAGAGCAGCATCCTTTACAGTCCTACAATTTGATTCGATTTCCTCGACAGCCCTACTGTCACATTCTGAATTGTTTACGAACCGTCATTAGTCCAACTGAAATGGGACAGGAAAACTAGGTGACTTCCCCATCTGGTAAATGTGTATTGGGTTCGTGGGGAGAGAAATGTTACTGGTGATATGTCTACATATGAGGAATATGCAGTAGCAGTCAAAAGTTTGGACACACCTACACATTCATGGGTTTTTCTTTATTTTTACTATTTTCTACATTTTAGAATAATAGTGAAGACATCCAAACTATGAAATAACACATTTGGAATCCTGTAGTAACCAAACAGGTGTTAAACAAATCAAAATAGATTTGAGATTCTTCTAAGTAGCCACCCTTTGCCTTGATGACAGCTTTGCACACTCTTGGCATTCTCTCAACCAGCTTCACCTGGAATGCTTTTCCAACAGTCTTGAAGGAGTTCCACATATGCTGAGCACTTGTTGGCTGCTTTTCCTTTACTCTGCGGTCCAACTCATCCCAAATCATCTCAATGGAGTTGAGGTTGGGTGATTGTGTGATTGTGGAGGCCAGGTCATCTGATGCAGCACTCCGTCACTCTCCTTTTTGGTCAAATAGTCCTTAGACAGCCTAGAGGTGTATTTGGTTATTTTCCTGTTGAAAAATACATGATAGTCCCACTAAGCGCAAACCAGATGGGATGACGTATCGCTGCAGAATGCTGTGGTAGCCATGCTGGTTAAGTGTCCCTTGAATTCTAAATAAATCACAGACAGCAAAACACCATCACACCACCTCCTCCATGCTTCACGGTGGGAACCACACATACAGAGATCACCTGTTCTCACAAAGACACAGTGGTTGGAACCAAAAATCTCAACTTTGGACTCATCAAACCAACGGAGATTTCCACCAGTCTAATGTCCATTGCTCGTGTTTTTGGTCCAAAGCAAATCTCTTCTTATTGGTGTCCTTTAGTAGTGTATCTTTGCAGTAATTCGACCATGCAGTCTCCTCCTCCTGATTCATGCAGTTGATGTTGAGATGTGTGTTACTTGAACTCTGGGAATTATTTATTTGGGCTGCAATTTCTGAGGCTGGTAACTCTAATGAACTTATCCTCTGCAGCAGAGGTAACTCTTGGTTTTCCTCTCCTGTGGCGGTCCTCATGAGAGCCAGTTTCATCATAGCACTTGATGGTTTTTGCGACTGCACTTGAAGAAACTTGCAAAGTTCTTGATATTTTCTGCATTGACTGACCTTCATATTTTAAAACAATAATGGATTGTCATTTCTCTTTGCTTATTTGAGCTGTTCTTGCCATAATATGGACTCGGTCTTTTACCAAATAGGTCTATATTCTCTATACCACCCCTACCTTGTCATAACACACCTGATTGGCTCAAACGCATTAAGAAGGAAAGAAATTCCACAAATTAACTTTTAACAAAGCACACCTGTTAATTGAAATGCATTCCAGGTGACTACCTCATGAAGCTGGTTGAGAGAATGCCAAGAGTGTGCAAAGCTGTCATCAAGGCAAAAGGTGGCTACTTTGAAGAATATCAAATATAAAATATATTTTGATTTGGTTAATACATGATTCCCATATGTGTTATTTCATAGTTTTGATGTCTTCACTATTATTCTACAATGTAGAAAATAGTTGTTGTTTTTTTTAAATAAAGAAACACACTGGAATGAGTAGGTGTGTCCAAACTGTTGTACGGGTCTAGATGTTGTTGTCTTCTCTGTATAGATGAAAGGTGAAGGAGTTAGGGTTTGTTTGTCTTCTTTGTCATATAAAGGGAAAGAAGACAGGATAAAGGTCAAATCTAACTGTACTTTTACCTTGTCAGTTTGAAACGCCAGTGTCTTATCTTAGTGTTCTATACACACTGTCTTTTTTTGTTTCGTCAGACTGTTCTCCCTTTTTTTCTTGAAAAGTGTCTATTCTACGAAAGTGACTACAGTAAATTATGTTCATGTTAGACGCTTATTTACTTTCAGATCTTAATAACAGACTACTGTTTTATGTGGATGTCATCAGTATGGAATCTGACGATACTGTGCCTCGGTATTATGGCATAGGTTTGTGTGCGTGGCTACGTTTTGTACAATGGACTTTTTTGGCGCCACAGTGCCACCATGTGGTCAAAGTAATAGTAATTTGAGCCATGTGTATATATTGACATTTACAGTATCACTCCATGCTGGTCTCAAAGAATCCATCCACCTTCAGCCTTAATACATTGAAAGTACATGAGTCCTTGAATATTTGGCGTGTTTTATATTTTCTCATAAATGCCATCACTTTCTGTAAAACAGCGTAGTTTTGATTATGTTTGATCTTTTCGAGGCCAATAGTTGCCTTTTTTTCGAGTCCTGTGAAAGTAATGGTTGACCTATTCGGTCTATGGTGAAGAACATCTGAATATTTAGTACTTTTAATTTTTTTGTATGATGGCAAAACATTTCATTGCCACATAAGAGGTTTTTAGTTCTTGGTAAAGCCATGGCATCTGATTCTATTGCTATTATTAGTATGTTTTGCCAAATTATAATTTAACATTTTCACCCAGTTACATGTTTAAAGATTTGAAGTGGAACTCCATTCATATTAAATGGTGATGTCACTGGTACAGTGCGCAAGAATCGGGTCATACATTTCCCTTGTGACGTGTGTTACTGAGGGGACAGTGTCAACTACATCCTCTACTGAGTGTCACTAGATTGTATTTTTTTTTGCCTGTATGAGATATGTAGGCATAACAGGATAACCTCTCCACAACTGTAAATAAAATGTGGCCACGGAACCCTCGTTTCATTTCATCTAGGTCTATTTCCTTTTTGTAAAACATGCCAAAATCCAATTCTGTAATCACCACTGATGCCATTCACAGGGAACTGTATACTAATGTTATTCCCAGCCTACACAATCCCTAGACAAGGGACATGGATCCCAAACACAGGAAACAATGCATTTTTATCGTTTTTTTTAATTACAAAACAGATGTTTTTTGTGATGTATGTTCTACAATGCAAGGCACTTACAAAATCTTGTATTGCACAAAATATCCACTCTTAAAATATACAACCTACAGTCTTAAAATCATTTTCATATCTGGGAAGAAGGGGAGGAGTGGGAGGCAGCTGTTTATTCCTATCAGCCATTTTGAAGCCAACTGCATTGCATCCTGGGAAGAAGGACCATCCCAAATGGCTGACAAGGTAGTTCAATGAAAGTGCTTTTAGCAAAATGTGTCTCAGAGTCAAACATAATGAGGCTGATGAGAATAAGTTATTCATAAAAAGTACAGATGAACCACATTTTCATAAGGCAATTTACAACACGTGGAAGCAGTCCTTCGTTTAAATAAGTATGGACCATTTTGGGTTATATTCAACCAGTGGAGGCTGCTGAGGGGAGAACGGCTCATAATAACGGCTGGAACGGAGCAAATGGAATGGCATCAAACCATGTGTTTGATGTATTTGATACCATTGAACTTAGTCCGTTCCAGCCGTAACCACGAGCCTGTCCTCCCCAATTAAGACGCCACCAACCTCCTGTGTTTTATACATAATAAAATGTATTTAAGAGCTCCGCTAGTTAGCAACCCCCTAATTGCATAGATTCTGTCTGTCAGTCTGTTGTGTCTCTCTCCGCCCCCTGCACCCTTCCACCTGGCTCGACAGTACCCCCTCACAACTCCTCATGTCTGGCCTTGTCAGAATCCTCCTCCACCTTCAGTTTGAGCTCCTCAGCCACTATCTTGCCATCCCTGTTGCGGTCCTGGTTGTTGAACATGTCCTTGATGATGCCGTCAGCATCCATCCCTGGCCTCAGGCGACCTGTGCCCTCTACCACCTGGATGTTTATGAAGGCTGTGAACTAGAGAGAGGGAGAGCAGAGAGAAATATGAAGAGTTGTCCTTTCAAGAGCGACACCACTTGAAGAATATTTGCAGGTTTAGATGGTCACCTGACTTGTTGTCCTGACCTACACAAGGATGCTACCAGCACCAGCGCCTTACCAAGCAAAGGGCAGAATGTATCGGGTGAATCCTGACTTCGATTGATGGATCATGCTAAATGTCTGGCGTGTGTTATCTTACCTCCTCCAGAGGGACAGATAGATCTTTGTTGAGGTCCATGGCAGGGAACAGGGGATCTGGGCTGTCCCCCAGCCACACAAACATGTAGCCGTCAGGCACTCCCTTCTGCAGGTCCAACAGCTCCAGCTCAAAGTGCAGCACGGCACTGCTGGGAACGCCCTTGGCTGCAGGGACATGGAGGGGAGAGCACGATGAGAGACATTGAGACAGTGTCCGAATAATGTCATGTCCAAATGCAAGATATCTCCATGCAGGATTTGGTTCTGGGTTTCAAGATGAAAGTGATCCATGACTAGTCCGTTCACTCACCTCCATTTTCTCCATGTCCCAGGTGGGGTGGGACGATCACCACCCTCTTCTCTCCCACACACATGCCCCTCAGGCCCTCGTCCAGACCCTCAATCACTTTGTTGGCTCCCAGGGTGGTGATGGGGGCTTTCTCATAGTGGTCCCTGGAAGAGGAGGGAGATATTGATCAAGGCCCTGGACGATGCTCTAACGTGCGATCAGTCAGTAGGAATTAAGTATGTAGCCCTATACTTTCTACATTAAGATGTATATAATATGTAAGATACAGTATATAGTTATAGATATGGCTGGTTTCTATATCTTGGTTATATTTGAATTTCTACACAACATACATAGCCGATAAGTCTTCATGTCTGTTGGCGTTGAGGCCTAGTGATATCAGTCAGACAAGTAGCCAGGGGCGATTAGATTACATGACTGGATCAGGCGTTGCAGTATGGCGGTGCGATGGACAGGAGGCGCTCCTACTCACGAGGAGTAGAGCAAGGTGCCGTCCATCAGGGAGCAGTTGTAACGGTATTGGATCAGGTCGTCCACCTCACTGGTCAGGTTGCACTTCTTGGGCTTGCTGGTCACCTTGATCTCAATGAGGTCCTTAGGGTTGTGGAAGTCGATAACGTGGATGTCGAAGACCAGCACGGCCGAGCCAGGGATGATGTCTCCTAGAGTGGTGGGGGGGGGGGGGGGTGGATTTGAATAGGAGTAGGGACATGACTCATCGTGGGCACTGGACAGTAATGTGTAAATGCAACTCTGACTCCTCCCACCCCAAAACCTTTGGCCAATGCCACAGAGCCACATACTCACCAGTTCCCTTCTCCCCATAGGCCATGTGAGGAGGAAGGATGACGCGCCTCTTCTCTCCAATACACAACCCCTGGAGGGCCTTGTCCATGCCCTGGATCACATAGCCCATGCCAATGTAGGTGTTGTATGTGCTGTTGCGCTGGTAGCTGCAGGAAGAGGAAACATGGCAAATGCAAATTAGAGTCGGTCTCCACACTCACTATTGACTCACACAAGTCCTGGTTTGACAGACAGTAGATGTACCTAACGTTCCTACCTGGTGTCAAAGCCAGAGCCGTCCTGGAAGGTGCCGTTGTAGTGGTAACGGATGTAGTCTCCCACCACGGTTTTACGGGTGCAGGTCTTAGGCACCTCCTTGACCACCACGGCGATGTCATCCTTAGGGTTGAACAGGTCGATCATGAAGACCTCAAACACCAGGGTGGCCTGGGATGGAATCACGGTGCCTGGAAGAGGAGGATGTGTGTTTGGAGTCCATTATATTATCTGTACACAGCCCAATGCAAATCTTACTTCCTCAGAGGGGTTGGTCCACAACATAGTTTTCCATCTGTAATATGTCTCGGCAACTGTTGTTGTGGAGTGACACTTGAATAAACATTTCTAGACTCTAAACACTATGTAGCCTACTATACACCTCCTGTGTTTATCAGCTGTTAAGGGCCCAGGCTAGGGGTTATAAATAGTGTTTACCATATCCCTTCTTCTCATAGGCTAGGGATTATAAACAGTGGTTACTAGTAGTTATCATAGGCTAGGGATTATAAACAGTGGTTACTAGTAGTTATCATAGGCTAGGGATTATAAACAGTGGTTACTAGTAGTTATCATAGGCTAGGGATTATAAACAGTGGTTACTAGTAGTTATCATAGGCTAGGGATTATAAACAGTGGTTACTAGTAGTTATCATAGGCTAGGGATTATAAACAGTGGTTACTAGTAGTTATCATAGGCTAGGGATTATAAACAGTGGTTACTAGTAGTTATCATAGGCTAGGGATTATAAATAGAGGTTACTAGTAGTTACCATATCCCTTCTCATCATAGGCTAGGGATTATAAACAGTGGTCACTAGTAGTTATCATAGGCTAGAGATTATAAACAGTGGTTACTAGTAGTTACCATATCCCTTCTCATCATAGGCTAGGGATTATAAACAGTGGTTACTAGTATTTACCATATCCCTTCTCATCATAGGCTAGGGATTATAAACAGTGGTTACTAGTAGTTACCATATCCCTTCTCATCATAGGTTAGGTTAAAAAAGACAATGTAATAATTCCATGCGGAAGATTTCGAAAAAATAAACTAATTCATGGGACCAGCAATTGATAACTACTAGAGCTGTTGCTAACTAGCAATGCTGGTCCCATTAATTGCAAAGAGTTATGGGAAATTAGAACCCTGTTGTTTTAACCTTGTAATCTTCAACATAGCTTATAGGCTAGGGGTTATAAACAGTGGTTACTAGTAGTTACCATATCCCTTCTCCTCATAGGCTAGGAAAGGTGGGATGATGATGGTGCGTGTCTCTCCCACACACATGCCGATCAGACCCTCGTCCATGCCCTTAATGAGGTAGCCCATGCCCACGTACGTGTCATAGGTGCCGTTCCTAGAGTGGCTGAAAGAGACATGGACAGAATGGTTAACACACACACACACACACATACAGCATGACTGGTCTTCCAGAGTAGATATGGACCCCACCTGGAGTCGAAGGGCACGCCGTTCAGCAGTGTGCCGTTGTAGTGATAACGGATGAAGTCAGTAGCCTCCGCGAGGCGCTTGCAGCTCTCAGGTTTGCTGAGGGTGCGTGTCTGGACCTTGTCTTCTGTGTTCCAGATGTCGAGCAGAACCACGTCAAACACCAACACAGTGTCAGCAGGGATCACATCACCTAGGAGAGAGAGACAGGTTGGGAAATCATTGTGTGCCACTGGAATATACGATTGGGGCCAACATCAGAGGATAACTATTTGTGGAATTTAGTTTGTACAGGGCACACTACCTGTCGCCAGGCCCTATGTAAAGGTCATATACGTGAATGAAATTAGTTGTTACCTGCTCCTATGCTTCCATAGGCAAGGTGTGGGGGGACGGTAACTTTTCTGCGCTCATTGACACACATGCCCTGAACTCCCCTGTCCAGACCAGTGATGAGACGCCCCAGTCCCACCTGGCCACTGAAGGGTGCACCACGTTCATGACTGAAGAGGGGGGGATGGGTAGAAGAGAGGGGGAGAGAGAAAAGAAGTGACATTCCTCAAGAGTACACATATTATACTTATTTCAATGGTAGGCTTGGTCTACTAAAGTTATTCTATTCCTATTATTATATTAATGTTAACTGGTTGTAAACCATGTATTTAACCATATCTGAATGGGTTATGTGCAAAGAATGAAATAAGTCATGATCAAAATACAAAAGTAGGCCATCGTAAAATAACTGAATAGGCCTAAATAATGCATTTTAAGATGTCGCCTAGGCCTAGCCTGTCAACGAACTGAATGCAGCTGTTCGCCTGCATTGAGTCTGCGTGGCATGTCGCAATAGTAAACCCCATATTGAACGATATTGTGGAGAGCGCCACATCGGCCTCGTTCGGGGAGGCACTAACGCACACGGCAGCTGCAAAGTATCTGTGCAGAAATGCACAGCGCAGGGGCAAAGTTGCAATGTATATGTGAATCACAGGGTCTTCAAAGTTTCAAAATGGTTGCTTAGAGGTGCTGCCAATTTCGAGCCCGGACACGTCTGCAACAGGCAAACTGCGTGAGACCATATAGTCAAACGAACAAAAAATGTCCTCCAGCCGACACAGAATTTATTTGCACAGGAATCAGATAGCTTAGGCACTTAGGCACTTCTGCACTATGTCAATAGACCTATACAAGCGAGTCGTGCGTCGTAGCTTACCTTGAATCGAACTTCTTGCCGTCGGTGAAGGTACCGTTGTAATGATAACGGACGAAATCTCCCGTTTGCACTTCTCTGGGACAAACTCTTGGAATGTCATACCGATCAATAACCACGTCTTCTAACGGGCCCGGGCTACAGCTTACATGGGTTCCCGTTACACAGAGAAAAAATAACGCAAATATTGACTCCATTATAAACCTATTCTTTGGTGTTTTGTAAAAGTATGAGAAATGGACAGATGACTTCTCCGTTGGTTACCGTCTATGGATGGAGAGAGAGAGAAGTGCGGACGTAGCTTCAGCTCATTCAGAAAGGGGAGGTGTGAATCCAATTCACCCCCTCCTTTTTAGAGGAATTCTGTAAACGTGTAAAGTCGCCCTCCGCCATATAGAACAGGCCTAGGTATATGACTCGAGCGCAAGCCGGGGGAAAGGATTTAAAGCATAGCCTACGCCTATAATAAGGCGTTATTTAGCGTAGGCCTACTATGTAATAACGTTTGTGATATACTGTTTACAAAGCCGTATTATTTGTATGCCTATCGAACATAGACAGTGAGTGAGGGTTATTTGCACTGTGTGGGAATACCCCACCCGTTTCTATAGAGAAGCTCATTTAACCGGGAGGCGCCCATCTGGCTGAGTCGGAAAAAGAAAGGCCCAGAATGACGTTCTCGCAGGTCCTAAAGTCCAACCTTTGGACAGCTTCTCTATTTAAATATGAACTGTTATGTATCTAACGTTTAATAAATAGGCCTATGTTAATTTGCTGCTCATATTTTCACTGTTTTTTAAATCACACCCCTCTCCATGACCATCTCATTTGGCATTCCATGTTCCAACATGCTCGCTGGAATGTTCGTTAGATCCAACAAACCTACCCATGCAAAGACAACATTGAAGAGTTGTCGAATCTGTGAAAAAGTATTTGCTTTAGATGTTTAAATATGCCAATAATAGCATATTCCTTATTAGACCACCACACAGTCTTTATTTACATATTTTGTGCACTTTTTTCCAGTGTGTTATTTTGCTCCATATATATATATATATATAATGTAGGGCCTACCATCGGCCAATCAATAAACGTTTTTTGTTGTATTCTACTGTAACTTGGTCAATGTTAATTCCAAATATAATGAGGGCGTTATGACCCAGGGACTAACCTAACCCCGAAATCACTGCCTCCGACTGACTCCTTGTGAAACTCCTGCAGGGGAACCCTGACTTTTCTGTCCCCTCCTCTCCGTCTCTCCAAGCCGTGCCAGGGCTCTGTACGTGTAAACAGACATGACCATTCACCGGTGAAGAAAACCCTGGAGAAATTATCCGGAAATCGTATTTGGTTGGAGAAACGGAGGGCATAATAAAGAATAAGCACAATGGCCCCTACAAACGTTAAAGAAACCTGGCTTTCATTTTGTTTCTGTGTAGTTTTGGTCGCTCCGGTTCTGGTCGAAGCCCAGTATGAGAAATATAGCTTTAAGAGTTTCCCACAGAACGACCTAATGCCACTTGAATCTGCGTATGGACATGCTCTGGACCAGTATGCAGCGCAGAACTGGAGGGACAGCATCAAGTACCTGGAATTGAGTTTGCGTCTTCACCGGCTCCTGAAAGACAGCGAAGCATTTTGCAGCCAGAACTGTAGCACTGTCAGTCGGGACAATGATACCCTCTTCGCGGACAGCAGTCTCCGCATCATGCGGCATTTCTTACTCCGGGCTTCATGCCTTAAAAAGTGCAAAACAACATTTCCAGTGTTTACAGTAGCCTACCCAAAGAGGGATGTTCTGGAAGCCTTTGAGAAGAGGATACCCTACCGGTACATACAATATGCTTACTACCAGGTGAGATCAAATAGTTATTCTGCTGGATGGGCGGATATTAAATACATTCAGGGTAAGATACCCAAATAACGGTTTACAAATGTCTACATGTCTATAATACTGATGATCACCGTGGGTTTTCCCTTTAGTAGATAATAGGCATAATTCTAAGAATCTTAGGATATGTGGAATACATTTTTCATTATAATATTATCATCTAAATGTAACAACCTGTCCTGACACACCTATTACACCGTTATGCGTAAAACGAATACGTAATAGTCCGATATTTACATAGGCTAACTTCGAATGAAATATCAACTATTAAGTAGCTTGTTTTCCATGAGCAAGACTGTGACACAAGCGTGAAACAATCAAGTTTTTCCTAGACTTTTCTCAGCCCACCTGTTGAGAATGCTGCAAACTCAGGAGTTGAACACACATGCCACGTCTCTCTAACAGCGCCCCGTTAAACAGTCCCCCAGTAAGAACAATCGCCTTATTATTTTCTACCAAAGCAAACACCACATGAGGTAGAATACCAAGCAGGCAAATCAACAGCGTTCCCCCTGCAAAAATAAAGATAATTTAATTTTAAAGTGAAAATAAGCCAAACGCGTGCCATTGGAATGTGCGTAAAATATACGTGTACAACCATTTCTACAGCCTGTGCGCACACGTGAGTGTTATAATCGGAATGTTTCCTCAGTCCACTCCTCCATAGGAGAGCATCTTCTCAGATCAACATCTGCCTCTATTCACATTCACACGTTCTCATAGGTGTTCCAGGTGCGTGTGTCAGCCAAACTGGTGATCTCATGGCTCTGTTTCTTCACTTGTTCAGATATACGGCAGTATTCCAAAAACCCTCCTCCATAAAACAGACCAAGAACACTGTTTGAATCTACACAGCATGGGCTCTTGACAATTGCCAGGCTTAGCTACCACATAGTAATCTTTGAATATAGGCAAACAGTGTTCTCCTTACTGCCAAAAGTGTTGATTGACAGTTGATCATTTCAGTACATGCCTTAAAGCCATATTGAGTCAGTGGCTGAAGCCATGCTATTCTGAGGACTAACTAGCGTTAGCAAGACCTGCTGCATGTGGAGAACCCCTTGCTTCAGCTAGGCATTCGTTAGAACGAGAGAGAGTGTAGAAGTCATCCAACGATGACACTAAGTTCCTGGGAGCCAAGACCGACCAATCAGACTACTGGACCCTATATGACCCATAACAATAATGATGATACATTCTGTATCCCCTCTCTCCCACAGTTAAACAACATAGAGAGGGCCGTGTCAGCGGCCCACACGTTCCTCCAGAAGAACCCAGAAGACCCCTTCATCTCCAAGAACATGAATTACTACAAGACTCTGTTTGAGCTGGACGAGTACCTCATCGACCACGAGGAGCGGCCCTACGAGGTCAGTGTGAGGTCAGCTCACAACCAGCCCCCATACACATCACAACTAGCTCTGATACCCGTCACCTGGCACGGTACTAGAACTAATGGCTGTCCAAGAAAAACTTCCAAAAGGAGTAATTCGAGATTAAAAAGGAGTTGGAGTACTTTACAAAAAAGGCTGTACAATGGACTCAACTCCCTTTTTTACCTTGAATTAGTAATTTTGGAAGTTTTTCTTGGTAAGCTATTCTCATGATTTTTGTCATTGTTGTTGAACACCCCTCCTTTCCTTTCTTTGCTGAAGCGCGAAGGTCCACCTGGACACAGTACTCAAACTATTCATTGAAAATATGTGTTGGCTAGTATGTTATCGATGGCTTTCTCAATCTAAACAAGAATGGCTGAGAAATACTATAGTATTTTTTTACAACTGTTAGCAAAAGGTCTCTGAATAGAATGTAGGTTCGAATTCTATTCAAATGTTGGTTGTTGTTCTGCATCTCTCTCTCTCTCTCTCTCTCGCTCTCTCGCTCTCTGATCTCTACTTTCAGCCCATGTCTAGTGTCTCTAACACTTTGATTTGTCCTTTCTGTACTCCAGGCTGTGTTCCTGAAGGCTGTGAAACTGTATAACTCTGGAGATTTCAGCGCCAGTACTCGGGACATGGAGCAGGCCACTATGGAGTACCTCAAAATGTACGACCTCTGCCTGGCAGGCTGCGAAGGGTCATATGAGGTCACAGAGTACAAAGACTTCTACCCTACACTGGCAGGTGAGTGTCTGACAAACCCCCATCTACTCATGGTCCCAATTGAGAGGGCAGAGACTCGAGTCATAGCAGTATAATCCCTCTCTCTCTCCCCCTCTCTCTCCCCCTCTCTCTCTCTCTCTCTCTCTCTCTCTCCCCCCCCCCCCCCCCCCTCTCTCTCTCTCTCTCAGATCTCTACACGGAAGTTCTGAAGTGTAAAGTGAAGTGTGAGGAGAACCTGAAGCCCAACGTCGGTGGTTTCTTTGTGGAAAAGTTTGTGGCTACCATGTACCACTACCTTCAGTTTGCCTACTATAAACGTAAGGGCATGAAAGTGTCACACCTCGATAGAGCTCCGAACTCTACTGCACTTGCATTTCATGACCCAAAATAGTACAGCAACTATTCAATGTAATAACACTGTGTAGTTACATTACTTGAGTAGAAAGTTGTTATGCAGTTGTCAGATAACCCTCCCTCCCTGTGTGCAGTGAACGACGTGCGTAACGCGGCTCCGTGTGCGGCCAGCTACATGCTGTTTGACGCTAACGACCAGGTGATGCAGCAGAACATGGTGTACTACCGCTTCTACCGAGAACAGTGGGGCCTGGAGGAGACGCACTTCCTGCCTCGCCCGGTGAGTAACCCGTTAGCTTTATATAACCTTCGCGCCTAACTCAGCATCCCGATGTGCCCTGTCAAGACTGAACATGTCATTTCTGATTAATACGAACCATCATCTAGAACAGTGGTATTCAAAGTCAGGGTCGCGACCCTGAGAACCGCAGTGGGATGGGCAATTTTTGTTGTTGTTGTATGGGACAGTACACAAAGGTTTTGGCGAAAGATAATCTGAAGGGACCCCAAAAAATACTGAGTAAATGTATTTATTGGTTTCTTTTCATTTTGATAAGAGATGAAAATGCAATGAATTAAAGGTTATTTGTTCATGTAAAAAATAAAAATGGATCGATTTTGGGGTGGGATCCTGCCGGGAAAAAATGGGGCTCTGGCTGAAGAAGTTTGAATACCACTGATCTAGAATTATGGTATTAAACTTTACCCAGATTTACCTCATTCCTGAACCTGATTCCAAACAAGGTGTGTAATAGTTTCAGATTTGGGGTATGGCCTAGCTGTTGTTTCCTTACTAAAATATGCTATGGAGCACCACAGCTCCACACAAACCAAGAAAATGAAAGCTGGTGACATATAGCTATGGTGTGAACACCAACTCCCTACAAAGGTGGCAATTAAAACATTTGATTTCCAAATTGAAAAGGTTTAGGTCCTATGATTTCTTGGTTATGCTCTACCAGTACAGCACTTACAGCAGCTGCAACGCCATCAATGAAATAAAACCAACAAAGCTCCCTGAAACATATTGGCCTTTTTTAAACTGTGATAATTCAAATGGAGTTAGTGGTGCTGTAGATACTTCATGGTATGCTAACTGGAGGGAAAAGGAGCATTCAAATGGAGTTAGTGGTGCTGTAGATACTTCATGGTATGCTAACTGGAGGGAAAAGGAGCATTCAAATGGAGTTAGTGGTGCTGTAGATACTTCATGGTATGCTAACTGGAGGGAAAAGGAGCATTCAAATGGAGTTAGTGGTGCTGTAGATACTTCATGGTATGCTAACTGGAGGGAAAAGGAGCATTCAAATAAAGGGAGGGGGGGGGGACTGTAGCTTTGTGTTCTCCTTGCTTCTTGTGTCAACCAATGATATTGACGCGCCACGTTTGTTGCGCAGGAGGCACTGAGGTACTTTAACCAAACGACCAAGCAGAGGGAGATGCTGGAGTTTGCACTGAACTACCTCCAGACAGATGATGAGGTAAGGCTTGCCTGCAAAGGGGTGGAGATGGAAGTAACAGAGGAAACCATTTTTTATGTGCAGGACAAATTCTGGACAGAAGCACTAAACTCAGAAGTAATCAACTGTAATAAATTGTCTGGTTCGTTTCAAATCTGGCGAGATTTTGATTTTGGGTTGCCGAGAATATTTCCAAAGTGCAGAACAATTTTCGGGTATAATAGCTAGTATGCTACTTTGTTTTGTGCGAGGTGACTGAAAAATGGCCGGCAAAGTGTTTGAATCAACTTCATGGAAAGAAGTGGGGGGGGGGGGGGGGGGGGGGGGGGGGACCAGTCAATCACAGTGTTTACTTTGATTCTGATTCTGACTACAGGGGATCTATGAGGGAGACTACTGTAGAGAGAGTGGGATGGATAGAGGTTGAAAGAGGGTCAGTAGTTGGAAGAGAGAGAGATTGAGATTGATAGGGAGAGAGAGGGGCGTTGTATTTTCCGACAGTGGAGTGTGGTATGTACCTGGGAGGTGTCAGACACTGCCACATGTGTTTTTCTCTGGTCAGCCCCTCCCAGCGAACCACACAGCCTCAGCTTAGACCTGAGAGGGGAGAGGAGGACTGAGAAGGAGAACGGGAGGCAGAGGAAATTACAGCATGCACTAGTAGTGAGAGATTCATAGGGAAAGAAAATAAGAGCCAAGAGAAAGGCAAAGAAAGTGTGAGAACGATGACAACATTGTGTTAGCATTACGTCCCTGAGATGTCTGCCAAGTGAAATCAAGCCTCATCTTCAAGTGTAGATGTGTTGTTGTATGTCTGTAAATCAGTGTTGTGTTCCTTGGCAGGATGTGGTGAGTCCAGAGGAGGTGGCTGCTCCCTCGGCCCCCCCTGACGCTGAGTTTGAGGGGATAGGAGATTACGAGGAGTCCTTCGTAGCAGACTGGTGGCAGGAACCCAAAACTAAGGGGGATGCTGGGGAACCTGCAGCCTGACCCCAAACACCAACTCCACCATGAACACAACCCCTCCCCCAAACAGAACACTTCTCAAATCCCCTCTCAAAGAATATGGACAGCCCTACAGAGCCAGACCCATCCAGAAATGCCAGGGTACTATATTTAGTACACCCCACACATTAAATTGTTCCATGGTATATATGCAAACACACACAGACACATCATTTCACAGCTTAAGGAACGCAAAAGGGAGAATTTACATTGCCAGTTGCACACAGTTCCACCATTAGCAAGATCACACAAACACCCACACAGGACTTATTGAAGGTCAGAGCTGTCCATGTCGGAACTGAAAGCTAAGTGGTGCATCTGTTTTTGGCATAAGGAGAGGGAAAAGAAAGGGAAAGGGGGGACACCTAGTCAGTTGTACAACTGAATGCCTTCAACTGAAATGTGTCTTCCGCATTTAACCCAACCCCTCGAAAGGTGTATTATAAATGTTAATACTGTATGACTGTTATTGTTGTTGTTGCCTTTCTTATTTCATGAAATGATTTGCCTTTGTGACTTAGCCCTGGTAGTATGGCACTGATCTATGCCTTCTGTCAATATCTAGGATGTTTGATGTTGAATTCTGACCTATTGGAGGTGTATTTTGTTGGTCCAACGGTAAAATAAAAATCCACACAAAATGCTAAGTGAACAACAGCAGAACGTGTGGAATAAAGTGACGTATTATTTTAGTACATCTCTTATTGTCTCTTTCAGCACATCCATTGCAGTACAGACATACAGTATAATGGAAACGTACTTATGACATCCTTAGGATGTGTTTACACAGGCAGCCCAATGCTGATCTTATGCCCAATTATTGGTGGGATTATCTGAGATACTCTAAGGAGGTAGGGTTTGAGACGTTGTGTTCAGACCTCAACTCGGTTTTGGGGTGTAGGGTTTGAGCGTAGCCTGACGGTAGGGAGGGGCAGTTCCTCTTGCTGCTCCGTAGGCAAGTACCATGGTCTTGTAGTGGATGCGAGCTTTGACTGAAAGCCAGTGGAGTGTGCAGAGGAGCAGGGTGACATGGGAGGATTTGGGACGGTTGAACACCAGGCTGGGTGCAGCGTTCTGGATAAGTTGCAGGGGTTTGATGGCACAAGCTGGGAGCTGTGAACCGTGATGGAGTGTGGACCACTGCCATTCCTCATCTTCATTTAAGAGAACATTTAATGAGGTGCAATGAAGTCTGAAACTAGAAATACATCTACGGAAAAGACAAAGGTGTCAGTCAAAAAATGTAAATGCACAGTATTATCGTTGGCCAAGTTCAAGAACATAGAATACAAGGCAATGTACACTTTTTCCTAGTCTCTTGAAGATTCCCTTTAAGAGTCTTATATAGTGAATCACAGTTAGGAAGTAGTTACTGAATGACTAAACAATAATTAAACACATTGAGCAAAGTACATACATCTTGGCCGCAAGTAATGACACCATTGTCATAGCAACCCAGATATATTCACACAATGGAACCAGAGGAAAGAAATACTTTTGACTTTACTCTTTTATTTCCCCTTCATTTCAATTCATCTACACTGTTTATTTCAATAGTCTACTTAAAAAGATAGTGTTTAAAAATATGGGATATGATGCGTTTTCTCTGCTTCCTAAATTCAAAATGCAAACAAACTGGCCACCATCTAAAGATTGTACATATTCTGTACATATGGTGAGGAACTATAGTGCATCTGCCATAGTGCAGACACTCAGCTGAATCAAACAGACCTCTCCATACACCTAGTGTACCAGACCCCTGGTTGTGTCCCAAAGGGTACCTAATTACCTTATAGTGCACTACTTTTCACCAGCAGAGCACTACGGGCCCTGGTCAATAGCAATGCACCTCATCTCATCACATTTCCACTGAGGAAGAGTCCTGGGGTCATTTCAAACTCACTGTGTTAAAGCATCATCAGCGTAAGGCTCAGAGCCTATCAATAAGTGTCCAATATTTACATGGCATTTAGATTGACAGCTGCAATAATAGATAGATGGCCAGATTGCTACCTTACTAGGCAGTGTGCCGGGTAGACAGATAGATGGACAGCTAGGAATGGCTTAAAGGAGATGGACAGTTGTATGGCAGGAGACAGATAGATACTTCGTTGAAACAGATTAAATGAATCAATATTAGCATTGCATTTTAAAACAATTTCATACATTGTATTCAACATTCAGTATTATCTTCTTGTACATACTGTATATACAAATAGATGTGCATATGTGTTCCCACATTCTGTAGGGCTAGTGCTCGTTTAAGTTGGTCGTTACATATTCAATACAAACCATTTGTTTGTTAGTGTGCTGCCATTGGCTCCCGAGCACAAAGCCAGGCAGAAAGATAACTTTTTCTAGAAGTAAAAATCTATAAACTATCTACCAGTGTTGTTGGCAGGAGTGTCACGGTGAACAAGGGCATAACTGTCCCAAACACAACACGTACCTTTCTCATTCACCTGCTCTCTTCCTCACGTCATTTCTCTCACACACGCACACACGAAATGTCAGTAACTTTCTCAACATTCCCTGGTTTACCAGGAATCCTGGTTGGAGGATTCCATATTTCCCTGCTTATTCCTTCACAATTCCGAGAATCTTCCAACCAGGATTTCCGGAAAACTTGGAAATATTGGGATAGTAACCGGAATTTTGGTACCCTACACTCACACACATGCTCACACACATGCTCACACACACACACCACACACCACACACACACACACACACACACACACACACACACACACACACACACACACACACACACACACACACACACACACACACACACACACACACACACACACACACACACACACACACACACACACACACAGTTTCAACCTCCTTTACCATACACACTTTGGGCCTCTTAAGAAGGTGGCGAATAGAATACAGACACATACAAGACAGGCTCTGTTAACTAACACTATGTGGAATGTTGTGTTGGTAGATCTACAGTTGAAAACACTGAGTTACGGTCTCTGCTGCATTTTCTATATGATCCCAAAACCATAGGGTCTAACTCCCCCTTCCTACATTTCAACACATCTCAACAGACAGGAACAAAGAATTAACAATCTACATAAACCCTACATCAGTCCAGGATGTTTTGAACGGTCTACTGCTTTTGTTTCATAGTCATTCTCACAATAAGTTGCTCTTCCTTCTTTGGAAATGGCCTGTACACAACACGTCCAATACAGGACTCTTCTTGGATCACATCCGTGTTGTTGCAACTAGATAATGTCTGAATCTGGGTTGTCATCCAGTCACCTGACATGGCCTCTCTGAAAGGGGCAGTTCAACTGATCCAATGGCCACTTGAGTCTTTGATCAATGTTTGTTTTTCTGTGTTTTAAATCGTTTTTCAGATGGCAGGTCTGGGCCAGTCCAGCATTCTCAAACAGCGGCCAGAAGTGTGTTTCCAGACAAGCATTGGAAAGACATGTCTCATACTGAATTTGTCCACTGTTGACAGGTTCTTCACTGGACTGTCGTAAGCGGAAGGAAAGGGAACTACAGTACGCAGACACCGAAGTGCATAATACTTAGTCGCTGGAAAGCAGGAAGACCCTGACGCCCCTCTAGGGACCAACAACAACCTTCTCATTCTGTCCATGGCAAAGACTTTATCCTGATTGGATAATATAATTGGCTGGTATGCAATGTGGGAGGTGCTACACTGGCCCGGAGGGGCCGGAGATGGACAGGTGGACAGACAGGAAGTGGACAGGAGAGGAGATGTTAACAGAAGAGGTCTGGAGAGGTTCGGGACAGGAGTGGAAGACTTGTTCTTTTTCCCTCTTCTCCGACTTGGAAACATCACAGAGTGAGAGAAAGACAGGAGCAGACAGACAAAGACAGACAGACAGACAGACATCTTATCCTCCACCAGATCTGGAAAGAAAGGAAACAGAGTTTCAAGTTGAGCAGTTGACAGAAGGTGATTGTAGGACTTGGTGTGAGGAGAGTAAACAAGACATGAAATGGAACTGAAAGAAAACTGCATTCTGGGTGGAATAGATTCATGAGGTGGAGAAGACAGGCTGAGACTGACGCTGGAGTTTTGCTGTGCTATATGGGATTAGGTCAAAGGATGAAATCAGCTGTGAAATTAGGTCAGTGGAGGAATGAGGTTTAAGGTCAGAGGTGGGATGATGTCAGAGGTCAACTGTGAATGAGATGGGGTCTGATGGGGTCTGAGGCCATGCTGTGAAGAGCTATGGGATGAGGGGAGGGGGGGGGGGGGGTGAAGGATGTCACCCTGCAGTGTCAGGGGCTAGGCCATACCTTCCTCTTCGGATATTCCTTCAATCAGAAAGTTGAGGAGCAACACATTGGGAGAAGAGACACGAGGAGAGGAGAAACATCAGTGACAGTAGGAGACAAAGTAGGCTTAACAACAGTAAATACTGTGTAGTGATGACAAAGCCATTTCAAAATCATGGTACAGTGCCTTGCAAAAGTATTCATACACCATTAAAATGGATTTAACTGTCATTTGTTTGGTCAACAATCTATACAAAATACTCCGTAATGTCAAAGTGCAAAAAATAGTTCACATTGTAAAAGGTTCATCGAAAATATAATAACTAAAATATGGTCGATGTGTAAGTATTCAGCTCCCTGGGCAATACATGTTAGAAACACCTTTGGCAGAGTCTTTACACACCTGAATTGTGAAAGATCAGCCCATTTATTATTTTCATATTTCTTCAAGCTCTGTCAAGGTGTTGGGGATCATGGCTAGACAGCAATTGTCAAGATTCCTGGCCACTCAGGAAAATTCACTGTCTTCTTGGTAATCAACTCCAGTATATTTGGCCTTGTGTTGTAGGTTATTGTCCTGCTGAAAGGTGAATTCCTCTTCTGGTGTAAAGCGGACTGAATCTGGTTTTCCTCTAGGATTTTGTCTGTGCTTAGCTCCATCCCGTTTCTTTTTATCCTGAAAAACTCACCAGTATCCATACCATGATGCAGCCACCACCCTGCTTGAAAAAAGTCCATTCCTTTGTCGTGTTTCTTTGCAGTATTACTTTAGTGCCTTGTTGCATACACAATGCATGTGTTGGAATATTTTTATTCAGTATATCTGTATTCTTCTTTCCACTCTGTCGTTTAGGTTAGTATTGCGGAGTCACCACAATGTTGTTGACCCATCTTCAGTTTCCTCCCATCACTGCCATTGAACTCTGTGACTGTTTTAAAATCACCAATGGCCTCATGGTAACATCCCTGAGCAGTTTCATTCCTGTCCTGCTGCTCAGTTCAGAAGGACAACTGTATCTTTGACATGTTTGGGTGGTTTAATACATCATCTACAGCACAATGATTAACTTGGCCATGCTTGAAGAGATATTCAATGTCTGATTTGTTATTGTTACCCATCTACCAATCACTGCCCTTCTTTATGAGGCGTTTGAAAAGCTCCCTGGTCTTTGTAGTTGAATCTGTGCTTGAAATTCAGTACTTGACTGAGGGACCTTACATATGTGGTATGTATGGGGGACAGAGGAAGGGTTAGTCATTTAAAAATCATATCAACCCCTATTATTTCACAGAGTGAGTCCATGTAACTTATGTGATTTGTTAAGCCACAGTTTACTCCTGAACTCATTTAGGCTTGTCTAAACAAAGGGGCTGAATACTTAGGCAAGAACTATATTTTATCACATCTCTATAAATCATGTTTCTTATTTTTTTTATTCTTCCACTTTGACATTAGAGTATTTTGAGTGGGTTGATGACCAAAAAAATGACAATCAAATCCATTTTAAAACCACTTTGTAACAAAATAACATTTCAAGAAATTCAAGGGGTCTGAATAGTTTTGCAAGGCACTTCATAAAGCCTATTCAGAG